>NC_045434.1:143269359-143365142 GCF_002776525.5 Piliocolobus tephrosceles
TCTGTAACAAAATTCATGAGAGTGCTAAATAATAATTTTAAGATAATGTTACTTACAGAAGAGATCCAGGTCGTATGCAGGAAAGGTTTGGAAAGGAGATTTAACTGCGTTGACAAGGTATCTTCCTGAACTGAGTGACAAGTATGTGGATACTTGATATAGTATTCCTTACATCATTTTTTATGTCCTAAATGTTATTTAATAAGTGTTAAACCTAAAAACCAGTAATACATTAACTGGCAACGTCATAGCTACCACTATAAAAAAGTAGAGGCCAGGCACGGTGGCTCACCCCTGTAATCCCAGCACTTTGGGAGGCTGAGGTGGGTGGATCACCTGAGGTCAGGAGTTCAAGACCAGCCTGGCCAACACCGTGAAACTCCATCTCTAAAAAAACACAAAAAGTACCCGGGCATGATGGCGGGTGCCTGTAATCCCAGCTACTCTGGAGGCTGAGGTGAAAGAATCGCTTGAACCTGGGAGGCGGAGGTTGCAGTGAGCCGCGATTGTGCTGTTGCACCCCAGCCTGGGCAACAGAGCAAAACTCCCTCTCAAAAAAAAAAAAAAAGCACAGCCTTCTTTTTCTTTTTCCTTTCTCTCTTCACTTTTGCTTACCCTCTGATACCTCCATCTTTTTTACCTCCCCCTGCACGCCAACATACATTAACTATGGGGTGCCAGGCACTGTGTTGCAGAAATATATACATTTCTTTGGATTTGTAGTCTTTTACTAGTGTCTAAATGTTTTAATAAAAAATACCACACTGAGGAACAGGGATACATAGATAGGTAATTTCCTTGATCTCTAACCACTAAAATGAGTAAAAATATTAGAGCAATTTTTCTCTTTTGAATTCATCTATTTATATGAAATCTCATTAGTTAAGCCCAATGGCCCTCTCACTCCCTGAGGCAAGAAAAACTCCCACCTAAATCATATTATGAAGTTTGACAGACAGATCAATTTTCCAAAAGTTTAAGGTTTTCTATTTAAGTTTCTATTTACGTTTTTTGTTTGTTTGTTTGTTTGTTTCTAGATGAGAAAATGCACCACCCAGCTCACACGTATTTGTCATAGGGACTTTAAATTTTCCCTTTTTAATCTCAACTTGCATCCTTTCAAATTATTAGCCAGTGCATGGGCACTATTTCAGTCACTTCTCTGAGGACCTAGTAGTAATTTTAGCAACCATAATGGACAGTAACACCTAGTTTCTGCAAATTTCATTTTCTCCTCTACTCTATCTTTACTTAAATCACCTTTTGGGATTTAACTTTTCCCCAGATCAAGCTCATAAATTTGCAGTTGTCATTTTGATTGGCAGTAGAAATAGTTGTTCAGTTATACATGACCTAAAATAAAATTGGTCTCAAATTTGTAGATCTTAGCATACTGTGTTTCCATGGAAATGTATATAGCACATATATCACATTTCCTTAGCACTTTATATATTTGTGTTGATATTTTAAAATAAAAAATAGGGCTGGGTATGGTGGTTCACACCTGTAATCCCAAACTTTGGGAGGCTGGAGCAAGAGAAACACTGAGGCCAGGAGTTCAAGACCAGCCTGAGTGACATAGTGAGACCTTGTCTCTAGACAAAATTTAAAAGTAAAACATAAAATAAAATGAAAAATAATTACACTGACCTACTAATAAATGTGTCTTGTTTTATCTGTCTAATTAGGACAAGATGTCCATGTTGAATTTGTGTGATATCTAAACATAAGTACAAGTGAGCTAGCAAGTGAGTATTCAGTAAGAGAAAGTATTGAGGTTAAAAATAGATTTAATTTAAGCCACAGAGATAGAAACGTTTATGAAGGAGGCCCATGTTTTTTCATGAAGAAAAATAATGAAATTAGAACCTGTAATCTATGCCGAATATTTAGCAATCAGGCAATTTCAAGCTTGATGTCATTGTGTTCCTGTATTATACAACCCCCAGGGGTGTCTTTCTAGTGTAATTGTAGTAATTTCCAATGGTAGGGGTATGGGATCTCAAAATATTTTTCAACTTAAAAGTCCTTTAATAAAATGGAATGAACAGAAGACTAGAAGCCTAGGTTCTAATTTCATTTATATCTTTATTCATTTATGTATTCATCAATCATTAATTACCATCAACTATGTGCCAGGACCTTGTTAGGCACGGGGGTGACCAAGATAAGTAAGTTTTTGCCCACAAATTACTGTCATTCACGTCAAACAAAGGCTGTATGGCTTTGCCCACATCAATTTTTCAATGTCTTATTTTACAAAACAGAGAAAATGTAGGTTCTAACTATTAATTTCATTAATAAGAGGATCAAAGGTGCACATGAAAGTTCTGTTTAAACTGTTAACCACATATAGAAATGTTCTGAAGAGGAACCTGTGACTTTTTGCATATCTCCTGTATCTACAACTCCTTCAAAGCAGAGAAACCTAGTGTATGGTAAGAAATAAAAGCAATTTAATTATTTAATTCCCTGAAAAGGACAACCTGTTTTGCATGCATATCATGTTATTTTTAATTAAATCCACCATATTAGTTGATTCTATCACTGCTATAAAGAAATACCTGAGACTGGGTAATTTATAAAGAGAAGTGGTTTAATTGGCTCATGGTTCCACAGGCTGCACAGGAAGCATGACGCTGGCATCTGCTAAGCTTCTCGGGAGGCATCAGATGACATGCAATCATGGTGGAAAGCAAAGCGGGAGTAAGACGTCCCATATGGCCAGAGCAGGAGGAAGAGATAGGGGAGAGGTGTTACACACTTTTAAACAACCAGATGTCATGAGAACTCTATCACAGGAACAGCATCAAAGGGGGAAATTTCTCCCCATGATCCAATCATCTCCCACCAGGCCCCACCTCCAACAATGAGGATTATAATTTGACAAGAGATTTGGTTAGGGACACAGAACCAAAATCTGTCACCCATCTTATTGACAATTAAAATCCAAATAGGTACAACCATAAATGCAATTTAATCCCACACTAAAATCACATTTAAGAATATGAAAATAGAGGATAAAACCATAATAATACAGCTGGCACTGTTCTTTGCCTTCTACTTTGTTCAGGACCCCAAATACCCTTTTTTCTTTTACCTGAGACCAATAGGAGAAAATGCTTGATGGCATAAAAATCTACATGCAGCGAAGGGAAATGCCTGTCTTCTACCAGACATTTCCCAGTCTAAGAGGGCATGGATATTTGGAAAAAAAAAAATTATAGAGCTGAAAGAATTACTTTGAAAAGGCAACTGGAGATTTATCTCACTTGTTCCAAGATTTTTAGTTGTAGATAAGTTATAATAGGGTGCCTATGACGTTACAAATTCAAAAAAACAGTCTGAACAAGAAATAAACACTCCTTCATAACAGCTTTTAAAAGACTCTTAATAAAGCTCCTTTAAGAAAAGAGGAATAAATTGCTAAAGTAGCTGCCTCAATCATTAAGGTTGCTTTCAGTGTTGTTTTGATTATTGAAGAACTCTTTTTTTTTTTTTTTTTCATGTGTTATAGATTTTAAGCACTTGGGAAGAATGGAAACCATCATGTGGTGTTAAAATGGAAGCACAGTGATAACTACTACAGGATTTTCCCCAGATTCCACCATGACACAGAACCACCATCATGGAGAAGCCCTGTTTCATTTGATAATACCAGATTGGTCATAACTGATGGTCAAGGATTTGATAAATGAGCTAAAAAGAGCCAACCACAAATTGATCTCTAGGCCTGTAAAGAGGGCAGGAAAAAAAACAAAAGTCTAAAATTTTAGTAGTAAATTAATTGATTCATGAAGATCATATGTTGAGTCATTTGAATTCAATACTAGAACTATCTAAGTGCCTGGCATTCATCATTTTTCAAATAAGTGATTTAAAAGTTATTAAGTAAATTAATGAAATGAGACACATGAGCAAGGAAGGATATGGATGGTAGATAGATATGCAGAAAGCATAAAGGCTCCTAAGTAGTACAAGTATAAATAAGTAGACTCTATATAGGAGAGTAAAGGACAGGATAAGCTGAGATGGAGTAGTTGAATACGAATTTCACACTTTTAAATGCACTTTCTGAGCAATTTTTAAGTTCTTGACAAGGACTGCAAAGAGTTTTCTATGCTTCCTGACCTACCTGGCCACTCATCACTTAGAGAAATTACAAGTGTTACCTGAAATAATCTAACTAATGCAAAAAGTCAGCACTATTAGTAAATAATAATAAAAAGATACAATATACATTTTTCATTTGACTCATTGCTTCTTTTTTCCACATATGTGACAGTTAATCATAATGGTGGTCTCTCAAAAGTCTCCAAGAGATATCTGTGAACTCTGGGGTAAAATGCCAGACATTGTCTGTCAGCTGCACAAAAAAAGGCTGACTTTTTTTTTTTTTTTTTTTTTTTTTTTGGCTAATTCTTAATCTTCCACCATCAATTTGCTTTTCTCAAATAACTGCTCTTAAACCTGTATGTAATTTTTTTCAGAGATTCTTTCAGAGATTCCCATTGAGGGTATAACCATTAAAAATTCAACACTTTTTAGGAAGTAAGCACTATTTAAGGAAGAAGACAATTCCCTAAACAATAGTAATAATTTATACATTGATGGTGGTATAATCTGTACTCAATAACTTCTATGAACTAGATTTTAAAAATCTACCTCTGTTAAGAAAGACAGACTAAAAGGGTGTATAATTCTATCTTAAGAAAATATGTACCTCTTATAGGCTCCATTGTGTGTGCCTGGCTCAGGGCTGCAATATGGCACCTATTTGATTATTTGCATACCAAGTACCTCTAGAATGTCTTGTTTTTAAAACGGAGAGAAAGTCAAGTGACAGAGAGAGGTATTTATACAATGACCAGCCCAAGTTGTCTTTATACAATGACCAGCCAAGTTGTATAATAGAGGAATACAACATAGGTAAAATATGTAATATAAAATAATATTTTGTTATATGCCTGCTTATATTACAAAGAGTAAAATGTATATGGTGTTAAGGACTTCATTATAAAATCACAATTTACCATTGTGATGTCTGAGTTTCTCCTAGATTTTATTGACTTTTTTAAATCCAGATTTAGCATAGCAAATGTAAATTTTTGCTAACAGATTAAATCCCAGGACAATGATAAAATCTAAACTTCTTGTTCTCCTGCTGAGCACTATTTTAGGAAATTCTTTATATGCATAAAGAATATATATGCTTTTAAACAATTTATTTCAAGTTAAAGTTTTTTTAAGAATAATAATGATATATTATACATACACTCTTGTATCCTAGTGCCCACTCTCAGTGCTCTGAGAAAAAGTCATAGTTTCTGACTTAATTGTTAATCAGAGAAAAACAAATCCAAACTAGATCTCAAGACATAAAGTTAACTAGAAGGTAAGAGGAATAAGTTGGGGCCAATGGAGTAAGATGGGATTGGAAAGTTCCTCAAAAATTTGCATTAGATAGGTGATTAATTTCCTAGAGGAGTTTATATTTAGGAACTCACTCATAAGGAAGAAAAAGAGGGAGAAAAAGGGAGGAATGAAAGGGAGGTTGGAGGAAGGAAGAAATGAAGGGAGGAAGGAGAGATGGAGAAGAGGGAGAGAGAAGGGGAGGAGAAAAGAGAAGGATCATCAAGAAAGCACTCACAAAGTGAGACTCCGTCTCAAAAAAAAAAAAAAAGAAAAAGAAAAAGAAAGCACTCACCAGTCTCTCTTTCGCACATGCCTTAGAAGTTATGATAACAATATCTTGAATTTAAATTATTCTCTTTCAGTAAATTTCTCTGCATTATCTCATTTTCCAGTTCATACAGTAATCCTCACAAGTAAACAGGGTAAATGTGTTCCCTGTTCGAAAGAGTCACCTTGCTAAGCCATTTGGAAGTTAGGTCAGAGTTAAGTCAGAGCTAGGCATATGTCTAGGTTTCTTAGTTCTCATTATTTACCAAATATTTATTGAGCACCAAATACATAGCAGTCACTATGCTGGACCAGAGGATATTGCTAAACAAATCAATGCACAGATAATACACAAATTACAAGCATAAAAAATGTGCGAAAGACCAGTGGGGACAAACAGGTAAACACGTAAAATCAACACCTAGTGCATACTCAAAAGAGATGACTGAAGGTTATGTTACAGTGCAGAACTGAAAAACAGCTAAAGGAGATAGGAAGTTCAGCAAAGGGTCATCTTCCAGAAACATGCTTGGGATGAATCCCAAAAGGAAAGTGGAATTCTGCCAAGTGGGGAAGAAGAAGGGCATTCCTGGCAGCAGGAAAGGCTGGTAAGCAGGGACCCCATGAGTACAAAATATATTCAGTAAGAATGCTGTATAGGAAATACGTATGGTTTGGGGAAGGTATGCTCTTATAATACACTTTATGTTTGCTCCTGATACCATTTGTCATCTCAGTTATTAAAAAAATAACAATAATAACCCCATTGAATACATTAAAGTCCCAGCTATCTGGTGGTTAAGTTCTAAAGTGAACTTGTAAGGTGAAAATGATGGCCGGTAAAGACCCCTTATGAAATATCGTGTTAGACACATTTCAGAAATGGAGTCTCACTATGTTGCCCAGGTTCAACTTAAACTCCTGGGCCCAAGTGATCCTTCTGCCTCAGCCTCCTGAGGGGCTGGAACTATCGTCATGTGTTCCCCACAGCTGGCCAATGTGCCTTCTCTTGATACATAAATTCAGCACAGCTGTTTTTCCCTTTAGCTTTAGAACAGATCATAATGTTTTGGTTGAGCTTCAGATGAGGTTGCTGTCTTGCATTTTAGGTCCATATGTATACCCATTTTTAAATAGTAAAATAATCCCACCCAACATGTACCATTCTCACACTGTGAGGCCACTGACATAACATAAAAAAATAGCAGATTCATATACTGTGTCATGTTAATTCTGGGGCAGACGTTCATTGAGAGGAAGGGTGGGTTGAGTTTACCTGCAATATTTCCATTTTTATTCTTTGTCCTTAGTCTCTCTCCAGTCTTCATACAATTGATTTGTGTTGCTAAATGAACATATTATGCCCTATACACCATTGTTCTCCTATACACTCACACATGCATTCACACATGCAACAAATAATTATGTGTATCCTCTATAGGCCAGGCATTGGTCCAGGTACTGGGGTCATAAAAGCAGTGATCACAAACAGACAATATAATTATAAGAAATATGTTAGAATCAATAAGTGATAAAGATGAGAGGGGAGGAAATGAAAATGGAGCAGAATGGATGGTAAAGAAATTCAGTTTTAAGTAGGGTTTTCATGGTAGACTTCATTTGAGAAGGTGACATTTGTTGAGAAACCTGAAAGAGATGAGCAAGTGAGCCATCTGATTTCAGACTCTCAGGGTCCAGAGGTAGAGCACAGAGACCAACTAAGAGACTGTGGCAATAATCCAGGGGAAAGATGATGGTGGCTTAAACCAGAGCCATAGCAGCGGAGGCAACACAGTGTCAAATTTTGGAGATGTATTGGAGGTACTTGCAGAAGTCCTGATTAGTGACATAAATTTGGGGAAAGTTTTGGCAAAAGAAACAGAATGATAGAATCACATTTTTAATGAAAGAGTGGGAAATAAGGAGATATTCATAAGCTGAACATAAATCAACAAAGTGAAATATCCACACAATATCTTGAGAGAGAAGATAAGTATCTGATAGCTATTTAACTAGCCTCACTGCACTTTCTTGCATATCTTCAACAAAGAGGCAAAACTTGTGTCATAATTAAACAAGTTATTGATGACAAATACAAAATCATTTTTTCTTAACAGTACAGCATATATGTGTAGAGTGGGGGTAGGTGGGAAGAATTATCAGTTGCCAGAGATGTAACAAATTGGTACAACAATGGTAAAAAGATTAGAACTGTAAAATAATTGATAAACTGAAAAAAACAAAGTCAAGGCACTATTATTTTGTAGATATACACAATTTAATTTTTCATCAAAAAGATAAATACAAAACAAAAAACACCACAAAGACACTGATAATACTCAAATGATGATACTTTAAGCAAGCCATCTTTACCCAAATGATGTTTTTTAAATTTTCCTGAATCAGTGTATTTGTTACTGTCTTCCTGGCTCTTATGTCATCTGATTGCTCTATTTTAAACAATGATTATTAGTGTTTTTCTTCAAACTAATACCCCCCAAGGTGAATTTTATTATTGCTAGTGATGTTTCCATGGTAATACCTTTTCTACATCCTCTGTAATTTCTTTCTTCTTCTACCTATACCTTTTCTCAATATCATCAGCATTTCTTTTTCCATCGAGTTTGGTATCTTACGGAGAGATTTCAGAAGTGATGCCAGTGTCCTAGGTTTAAGAAAAACAGCCATGTCTTAGAGCATAATTAATTTTCAGTGTCTTAGATGATAATCTTGGTCTTGGAGAGTAATCTTTTAGTCAAGCCATGTCTATGAATGGTTTTAAGTTTTCATTAGCAATTTAAATCTCACTTAAAGTCACTTATGGGTCATATGATGTAATTAGAAAATCATTGGTTCAATTATTAGAATTATTTTCCCAGTTTTAGTACCAAATATGATAGTAATGGCATATTCATCAGGACTCTTACGTTTTTTACATTTCTGTAAAAAGAAGTTCACAGAGATCTTCTGAGGTTTAAATACCATGTTTTCAAAAAACATTTTGAAAGCATAAAATGCACTGCTGATGATTTAAAAATAGCCCCTCTGTTGCATTGCAAGAAGAAATTTCCTACGTGCTTCAGTGAGATATTTAATGACACTGAATTTGGGGCCTTCATCTTCAGAATGAGGATGGAAATACCCACCTATATTCTCTATAAAGGTAGAAATACCCACCCACAATCACTATATCTAATCAATATACAATAATACGAATAAACAAACAACTGAGGAAATAAATATATATGCAAATGTTTCTATAGGGACAATTTCATTTAAAACAAGCATTGGACTGGGCTTAGATGCAATGTGGAAGCAAATTGAAATAATGAAACAGGCACAATATTAAGACAATAAGGACAGTTATCAATTATACGAATTGAAGATCATGTAGCCCATATGACAACATTCTACTTCGAATATTTTTTAAACCAACAGTGCTTCCCAATATGGTTTGGATATTTGTCTCCTCCAAATCTCATGTTGAAATGTGATTCCCAGTATTGGAGGTGGGGTCTGGTGGGAGGTGATTGGATCATGGGGATGATGCCTCCTAAATGATTTAGCACCATCCCTTTTGTGAGTTCTGGTTCAGTTCACACAAGATCTAGTTGTTTAAAAGAGTCTGTGTCCTCCCACTTCTCTGTCTCCCATTCTGCTCTCGCTATGTGATATCCCTGCTTCTCCTTTGCCTTAGAAGCTTACTGAGACCCTCACTACAAGCAGAGGCCAGCACTATTCCTGTACAGCCTGCAGAACTGAGTCAATTAAATCTCTTCTCTTTATAAATTACCCAACCTAGCTGTTTCTTTCTAGATAAAAAAACAGACTAACGCACTTACAAAGCAAGGCACATATATGGCTCAAATTTGGTCAATGACTTAACAGTGACATCTGAACTAGAGATACCTCTTGGAGTAAAATAATAATAAATTTGGATGTTGGTGTTCATTAAAGAGTGGGTAGGGCTAGATACTTGCTACTCCATTTCTCAGGTGGAAAGTACTTTAGACTCCACTCATCAGGAGGAAATAATATTGGTCCACTATTGGCAACGATTCAGTTGGACAAAGAGAAATTAGAATAGGCATTTTAAACAGACACTATTTAATACCAAAGGTTCATTACTTAGGTATTGGAAGACTGAAAAAATACAAATGAGCACTATAGCATTCAGTGATAATAACTGCAGAAGTTCCCACAATGAGGTCTGAAAGAACCAAAAGGAAGACACTGGGTTACAAGGTCTTAGAATTTTGTAATAGAAGTGCCTGTGAGCTGGTGTTTAGTTTTCTCAGGGGGTAGTAATGTTTTGTTCTGATGGTGTCTGTAAGGGGATATCAGACAGCTGGCGTAGGGAACACAGACAGAAACTGGAAGCTGGGGCCACCAACTGCTGCTGGAGCAACACCGACAAGAACAGGGAAATATCAAGAAACATCTGTCTTTTTCTGCCTAACTTCCAGTCTCACCTGAGTGCCTCTTCTTCTCAGAACTTAAAAGGAATCCAGAGTCTGGAAATCTGGTTTGCAGCATCTCAGCCCTGGAATCACTGAACCTGAGTAAACTTCTATTGAAATAAGACAAATAACTGGCTTGTGGTCTTCTGCTTTGCCAACCTTGCTGATTTTTTTTTTTTTTTTTTTTTTTTTTAATGACAGTAGAAATGAAAGGTCTTGCTGGTGAATTCTGTAGAGATCGCTGCTCACACAGGACCTGGAGTCTTTGTTTCTCCCTTTCTTTTGAAACTTCAATGACATGACTGGAATCCACCTTGCTCCCACTTCCTTGCTGTTTTTCAAAGTTAAATTTAACTTATGGGAAAAGAGAAGGAATCCCATGTATTAGTTTTCTATTGCTCTGTAGAAAATTATCACAAAACAAACTTAGTAGCTTGAAACAATGTAAATGTATTATCTCATCCATCTCACAGCCCAGGAGTCCAGATACAAGTTTACTTGGTCCTGGGCTCAAGATCTGGTAAGGCTGAAATCATGTCACTCACTCTGTGATTCTTTCTGGGTTCCTAGGTCCTCTTCCAAGCTCAGTAGTTGTTCGGAGGCCTCAATTCCTTATGATTATAGGACCCATGTTTCTATTTTCTTGGTAGCTGCTGACCAGGAACCACCTTCAGCTACCAGAGGCTGCCTCTCTCCATCAGCACTTCGCAGAATAGCTGCTTGTTTCCTTCCTGGCCAGCAGGAAATTTCTCTGACTTCTTCCTCTAAGGACATCAAAAGAAAGTCTCTCCTCTTTAAGTGTTCTGCTGGTTAGGTCAGGCCTACCCAGGATAATCTCCCTTATGCCATATAATGTTACACAGTCATGGAAGAGATGCATCATCATATTTATGGGCTCTACCCACATTCAAGGGAAGACATTACATAAGGCCTGTACAGCAAGAGATGGAAATCTTGAGGGGCCACCTTAAGATCCTGCTTACCTCACCACATTATGATCTCAGGCAAAGCCTTGTTCTCCAAGAAAGATTTTTGGTGGGACCCTATACTGTGACTAATTAAACTGTTACCCACTTTACTTTTTGTGTTGGTTCTTAATTGTTGAAAAATCCTTAGAGACGAAAAGGCAAGTGGTTAGTTTAACTTGAATAAATGGGCCCCAAGTCTTTATATTAAACCCCAGATTGGTCTTTCAGGGCCCATATACCAGGTTGAGAGGTCAGAACTCCTAGTGTGACTACGACTGAAGCTTTCTCTCCTGTAACCAAACTCTGACCTCTGTAAGATATCAAATATTGTTAGTTTCCTCAGATGTAAGCCTGGGCAGTATTTACAAAAGAGGAGATTCACTTTAGTGCTTGTCAAAGACCTCAAATTATCGGAGCAGAGAATTAAGAAAGAGAGAAAGAATTGTATGTCCACGTTAGAACAGGCATCTTCAGTTATTTCGGGACGGGCAGGCAAGTTGACATTCTGAGGGCTTACTGTCACATATTGAGAGGCTAAGCATTTTGCTAGAACAAAAAACATGTCACTGCAAAATAGGGAGTTTCAGTGTATAGGCTTTTTATTCTTATTTGAAATTTTAAATTATGTATTTTTATTTTATAAAAATAATTTCTGTTTATTATAACTGGAGCCATTGATAAATACAACTTCAAGATGCATTATTCATATTTAATTTTGTGGTGTTTTCCTCAAGGGGATATTCACCTAATAAACATTGCAGCTGGCATACTGGAGTTGCATATATGGTGGCTTTGACTTTGAAACATTGAAACAATATGCCTTAAAAAAATTAACATCTCCCAATCCCAACCGTCTTCATCACTTTTGCATTACATTCATATAACCCATTTTGCTAATACTGTTATAACAAATGGATGATTTGAACCCTTCCACACCTTCCTTCTTTTTCATTTAAATGCATGCATACTTATAAACCTATGTAAATTCTTTAAAACCAGATCATAGTATACACATTGCTCAACACTTGCTTTTCTCTTAATAAACTTCTTAATAACCTACTGACCAAATAAGAAATCCCAATAAAAATTATAAAATATTTAGAATCGAATGATCAGAAAAATATAGTACATCAAACCTTACCTTTCTCGTCACAGTAGTGTTCAGAAGAAAATTGTTAACCTTAAAAGCATACATTACAAAAGAAGAAAGATTAAAAATCTAAGTATTTATACCAGTATCTAAGTATTTATACCAGCACTTGGAAAAAGAATAGCAACTTAAACCCAAATATGAAGGAAATATTAAAGATAAGAGCAGCAATGAACACAATAGAAAACAAATGTAACCTGGAGAAAATGGACAAAGTCAGCAATCAGTTTTTTAAAGAGAGATAAAATTGATTAAAGAAAGACTGATCAAAAAAAGTAGAGAAAAGTAAAAATTAACATTAGTAATGCCAATTGCAATGCTTACCAAGTGAATATTCCCTGGAGGAAAAATCCACAGAATTTAATGTGAATAATGTATCTTGAAGTTGTATTTACAACTACCATTCAAGACAGAAATTATTCCGATGTTACACAAACATTTCACAGTGTGAAAAAGAAGGAAATACTTCCTAATGTATAAAGTCAGCATGACCTTGATTTCAAACTTTAGAAGAATATTATAAGAAAGGAAATATATAGTCTAATTTCACTAATGAACGTAGATGTTTTTAAAAATTCGACAACAACACACCATAGCAATTTGGGTTTATTTAGTGATTCAAGTTTAGTATAACAGTTAGAGATCAATAAATGTAATTCATCCCAGTAATAGAGTAAGGAAAGAGAAAAAACATAATTTCGATAGATACAGAAAAATTGTTTTATAACATTCAAAAATTCATACATGAAATGAATGTATGTATATGTTTGTGTGTGTATGAATTAAATCTGTTGTATCTGTGGTATTACACAAGGATAGACAAATACATCAATCAAACAGGATAAAACATACAGAAACAGACCCATATGTTTCTAATCATCTTGTTTATTTTTTATTTGTATAAATTTATGGAGTACAAGTATAATTTTGTTACATGCATAAGTTGCACAGTGGTGATGTAAAGGCTTTTGGAGTATCCATCACTGAAATAACGTATATTGTATCTATTAAGTAATCTCTCATCATCCACCCCCCTCCTGCCTCCTCACCCTTCTGAGTCTTCACTATCATTCCACATGCTACGTCCATATGTACACATTATTTAACACCTACTTATAAGTGAGAACGTGCTGATAACCCGATTTATGACACCAATCAGTGCAATACAATGGAGAAGATGGCCTTTTCAATGAATCACAGTGGATCAATTGAAGAGTCATATAGAAAAAAAACTTGGCTTTTTCCTCCCACCAGACACAAAAATCAAGTTCTATATGGATCATGGACTTAAATGTAAAAATTCGGATAATAATAAAACTAACTTCAAGAATAAGATTAAACAGAAGACCATCTTCATGACGTTGGAGTATGCAAAAGTATATAAAAAGCATTATGTTAAAAAACCACTAACTATAAAAGATTGATATATTGGACTTCATTAAAATCAGCACTGTACGTTCATCAAGAAACACCATGAAGTGAAGATATTGTGTATATGTGTACACATACTTATATAATGTGATGTACCAAAATTAGAATATGGTAATCTTTCACAGTGTATAAATACATCAAATAATCATGTTGCATAGACAATTTTTATCTGTCAGTCAATCTCAATAATGATAAGAAAACATTTTAAAAATAAAAAAGGGAATCTCATGATGTGATGTCAATAAATTGAAAGTGTTATACACTGTTGGTGACAATGTAAAATGGTACCACTCTATGGAAAATATTACGGGGGTTTCTAAAAAAATTAAAAATAGACTTACATATGACCCAGAGATTCCACTCCTGGATATATATCCAAAAGAATTGAAATCAATATCTCAAAAAGAAATCTTCATTCCCATGTTCCTTGTAGCATTATTCACAACAGCCAAGATAGGAATACAATCCAAATCATTACTGACAGATGAATGGATAAAGGAAACGTGGTAGAGACATACAGTGGAACATTATATAGCCTTAAAAAGAAAGAAATCCTTCCAAATACAACATTAATAAATCTGGAAGACATTATGCTAAGTGAAATGAACAAATCACAGACAGACGAATGTTATGTATTTCCACTTTTATGAGGTACCTAAAATAGCCAAACTCATAGAAACAGAAGTGGTTGCCAGAGGCTGGTGGAGAAAGGTAAAGGAGAACTGTTCAATGAGTGTAAAATTTCAATAATGTAAGAAGAATAACTTCTGGAGATCTGTTTTACAACATAGTGCCTGCATTAAACAATGCTGTATGATGCACTTTAAAAATTGTGTTAACAGTAGATCTCATCTTAAGTGCTTTTACTACAATTTAAAGTATAGGAAAAAAACTTGAACAGGAACAAAGGTATATAAATGGCTAAAAGATGAAAATATATTTGGTATTATTTTTCATAAGTAAAATAGATTATTAAACTAATAAATTTTCATCTGAGTGGGGCTTCTGTGGTATTCATATATTCTGTATCTCAATGCGAGTAGTGGTTACAAAGTAGCTTCACTTTGTAAAAATGTATTAAACTCTACAATTAAGATTTTTCACTTTTCTGAATGCATGTTATACTACAAATAAAAGTTTTTAAAAGTGAATCTTGTGGTTACTACTGTTAATAACATTGTGTTGTTCATTTGAAATTTGCTAAGAGAGTAAATCTTAAGTGTCTTCATCACAGACATACAGTAGATAGGCATAGAAATGGTAACTATATGTGTATATATATGTGAAAATTAGAATATGGTAATCATTCACCGTGTATAAATACATCAAATAATCATGTTGCATAGACAATTTTTATCTGTCAGTCAATCTCAATAATGATAAGAAAACATTTTAAAAATAAAAAAGGGAATCTCATATAACCTGGTGACTACTCCTGCACGTACTCAAATATGCTAAAAGGTAGGGATGTTTCAAATACCTTTTCTGTCGGAGGACAAAGAACATGTATATGGTAAATTCATGCCCGCCTCTAAATATGGTAAATACACAGCCTCAACTTCTAAGTGTTTAGTTTACCAAGTTGAATTCAGTTTCACAGATCATAGACTCTAAACAAGTGGCATAGGATGACTGCCATCCTGGTTACATCTGGAAAAGGTTTTTTTATTATTATTATTTTTTAATATATTTTCTCTGTAACTCAACTCCCCTCAATACTCAGTATTGAATTAATTCAATTCTTGAGATGCTGAAGAAATGTCAGTGGAAGTGGAAGATAGACCAGGCCATACAGACACCACAGGATCCCCGTATCTCACCAAGCATCTGCGTGAGATGCCTTTGGCTGAGACTAAACTGTTTGAAAAATTGGGGAAAGCACATGTTTGGACTTTAATTCCTTTGAAATTCAATTTCAAAATTTTTTTTGGAATCTAATTTCTTCCTGGAAATTGAGCACAAATAATTTATATTGCTCAAATTTAGCATGTTTTAATAGAACAGTGTACTATTTAGAGTATTTTGATGCTGTTATTTGGGTTTCTTTCCTAATCTCTGGTGTTTTATTAGACAATATAACTGGGATAATCTGAATTGAAAGAAAAGTGTTACGCTTTGGCCAAAGGGACAGTGTGTTCTGAAATTAATCAATATTTTATTCTAACCCTATTTCAGAACTTGCCTATGGAGAAGCTTAATTGATAATTTCTGGCCCTAAGAGTATGCACCAAAAAGCAGATTTTGGCAATTGAACTATAGTTCATGAAGGTTAGAAAAGGATTCCCCTGATAAACCATGAAAAACACCTCTGCAGAGAACTGATCACCCATGATTTACTATTTAAGCATAAATCTTAATGGTGGAAGAGAATTTAAGAGCCATAAACATCTTCTCTTCCCATCCCTATTCACTCACAACTGTGAATTCTTTATTTGGTGAGTACAATCCTTACTTTCTCCCACTTTGGCCTTACTTGCCTGATGATCGAGTTATTTTTCCTTAAGGTTTCTTTTTCCATATGGAAAAGTTCATTGGAGCATAGTTTTCTGCCCTGCAAGAGAGAGCTGAAGTTATCTTGCTATTCTGCTTCAGATTGAGCTAGTGGAAACAGAGGGAAAGTTCAAGCCATTATCTTCAATCCAGCTTTAATGGGTGACTATGTATTTTTGGTTAAAAAATTGGTCCCTTTGGTCTTCTCACTATAGGTAATAACAGGAAAAAATGAGAGTCAAGATCCCAAAGACTAAATTATTCTGGCTAAAACCTCTTTGAGATATGAGAATAAAATATCTTTTGGACTACCGTTTTGCATAGGATACTTTTTGTAATTCCTTAAATTCATGTTCATTTTGTTGTATCTCATTATTCTGGATCCTGCATTTTAAAAACTGCTATGGTTCCTGTGATTTCTTCGTACATTTCAAGCCAAAAATACCCTAATTTATCTTTTACCCACACTATTCTTCGAAAATTATGTGACAAAATATTCAGATTCTTAGTTTTCTTTTCACTCATTCTTTATGAAACATTTGATATTATTTATTGCACCCTTCCTTTTGAAATACTCCCTTCCAAGGCATATGAGATACTGTATTTTTCTTATTATCTTCCTTTCTCTGACTCCTTTCTTTGAATATTTATCATTTGTCCTTCTTACTTATTTTAATTCTTAAATATGGGCTTTCCCTGGGTTTTCATCTTGGTCCACTTTTTGTCTTCCTCTTTCATTAAGTAATATGATTCACCACGAGCTGTATCAGGATGTCACTTGATTCTGCATCTCTATCCTGTTTCTCTACCTGTTTCAGATCCTGTGCATCTCTACCAAAATGCCAATATATACTTCAATTAGTCCAAAGCATTCTCTGATGAATTTTCTTCAGCATATCTTTCTTCACTGAAGTAGTTATCTCAATTATCAACACACTTTCACAGTTCCAAGCTGACATGAGTTTATCATTATTCCACCAGATCGCCTTATTTATCTCATCACAGAACCTACCCCAGTGACACTGCCTTTGACTGATTCTCATTACATCTTACCTGAATTACAGAAATTGTTTTTTCACTATTATTCCGGCCTTCTTCATTTAGGAATGCAAGGTATCATATTGATTGTATTCAAATTTTTTTAGGTAGATTATATTGTCTTGATTTCCAAGAAACTTGTATAAAATGTGGTGTTCTGTCTGATAATGTTGAAAGCATTTCTATACTATGTTGAAGAGTAACATTTATTGTGGTCCTAAACCATAAGGTGATGAATTCTGTATTTGAGGTGTATTCATTTTGAATTTAAAGTAATTAAATTTTCTTGGTTAAAATATTATTCTGTATACCCCATCATATAAAAATTATCATGACATCTCAACCTATTTTAGTGAAAGTATGCATATGACTGTTATCTTCTTTCTTTCTTCCTACGTAATTCTACTAATACAGATGAAGGCAAACAAACTTACTTAAGCATTTCTTCATTGAAAACCTCATTGTCTTCCCAGACTACTGTACCATTCTTCCATTAACTTTTTTTTTTTTTTAGATTGTTCACTTCATAGTATCTTTGTTTGGTGGACCCAGATATCATTCAGGTTCTATAGTCAATAATTTACATGAAGATAAGTTATCACCATCTGTTTTATACTGGAAATTTTAACTTATCATAATAACATTTCAATCATGAATAGAAAAGATAGTTAATTATTGATAATTGATGAAATAAAGATAGAAGCAAAAAGTTTCTATTTTTATCTCATCAGTTCTCAAGAATTATCTGTCTTTTCTATTCATGATTGAAAAGAGCATCCAGGACAATTGAGTTCAGTGGTACATTGTATATCAATGATAATTGCCAAGACTAAGCATTTAATTGTTTCCAAGTATATATCTCTAACAGAAGTCTATGGAATTGTTCCTAAAAGCAGCGGACCAATTTTATATATATATATTTTTTTTACCACAAATATAAAAGAACTGTAGGTAATCTTATACTAAAGAGTGTTTTGAAATGTAGTAAAACATAAAGCTAGCAGGACCACTTAAAAGCAAACCAAATTTTTTTTTGGCAGACTGTAAACTCTGTTTGTATTTAACACATATTAATGACCTGATTTTCAGTGTTAGCTTCTTGAACCTCTATTATTGAGAATAGATGTGGTAAAAAGTTGTTGTTGTTTTTTTTTAAATCAACATGGAACGCTTCCGACATAATTGTTTGTAACACTTTTATCCCAGGGCATCCCTTCAGTGTAAGTGCTTCAGTGATCTGGTTGCACTAAGGCCTCATTTCCTGACCAAATGCCAGAAATTTGTGAAGCAACTCCAGTAGGTTTCTATTGTTTAAAACAATAGAGTTTAATGTCTTCTTTTTTCTAAATTATACATTTTCTCGTATTTCTGCTTTTTTGATTAGGTGATACATTTTATTTTATTGCTTTAAAACAATAATTGTGAGTGTATTTGTTAATTTTATTTTTATAATTCATTAACTTTTGCTTCTATCTTTATCTCTTCAGCAAAACTGTCTCAATAGGATCATCACTGTACTGCTGATTTAAATTTATCTAATCAAATTTACGTCTTGCCACATGAAAATATGTTGAAACAATACTATTTACTTTCCATTATCTATGTATTTTGACATATATATTTATACATACATACATATATGCATATACATGCATGTGTGCATACACATATATAATTATAAAAATAACAAAAATCAAGGACATATACCTACCACCCAACCTAAGACACACCAATTTATTCATCCCATAGTCCCCCAATTGTCAGTACAATTCAGAATTTTGTGTTTTTCACTTTTCTTTATTTTCTAAGTATGAATATATTTCTCAATAAACATATTTTAAAATTTTATACTTGTATATTTTTCAAATTAAAATAGTTTAAAATATAATTTGATAACTTATTTTCCACTCAATATTGAAGTTTTCTTTATTCATTTTTGTTAATATTGTAGCTATAGCTCTCATTTCTCACTGTTGTAATCTATTATATGAGTATCCTAATATTCTATATTCATTATATGAATATCCTAGTGTTCTATATTCATCATATGAATATCCTTTGTTCTATACTGATAGAATATCCATCATTCTATAAATGGACATCCAGGTTGTTTGCAGATTTTTTTCTTCACAATAAATTATAGTATAAATACTCTTCTTTATATCTCCTGGTAAACGTAATCAAGCATTTGTCTTGAGCATACAAATTAAACAAGTGTAGATCTCAACATTACAAGAAAATGCCAAATTAATTTACAAAGAAATTTGTAACTCTTGTCAGAAACACGTAAGTTCCCTTTGCTCTACATCTTCCCCAATGCTTGTTGCCATATATATTTTAATGTTTGCTAGTCATTTGTATATAAAAGGCTATATATACGATGTAATTTGCAATTATTTCATTATAAATGATTCTGAGTTTCTTTAAATAGGTTTACTAATGACTTCTGCTTTTTCTGAAATTGCTGTATCTATCTTCTGTTTACTATCAATTGTCTTATTTTTGATTTACAGTTTTTATGTAGTCAAAATATCTTTCTTTGGTTCTATGTATTACACAGAGTTTCTGCTGGTTGTAATGTATCTTTTTACTTTATTTTAATGTGTCTTTGGAGGAGTATAATTTCTTAATTTTATTGTCATAAAATATATTAATTATTTTTGTTTTGAGTTTGCTTTGTATATCTTCTTTAAGAAAACCTTGGCCGGGCACGATGGCTCAAGCCTGTAATGCCAGCACTTTGGGAGGCCGAGACAGGTGGATCACAAGGTCAGGAGATCCAGACCATCCTGGCTAACACGGTGAAACCCCGTCCCTACTAAAAAATACAAAAAAACTAGCCAGGCGAGGTGGCGGGCGCCTGTACTCCCAGCTACTAGGGAGGCTGAGCCAGGAGAATGGAGTGAACCCGGGAGGCGGAGCTTGCAGTGAGCTGAGATCCGGCCACTGCACTCCAGCCTGGGTGACAGAGCGAGACTCCTTCTCAAAAAAAAAAAAAAAAGAAAATCTTTAATACTTTGAGAGTGTAAACATATTCTCCTAAATTATAAGACTACTATGTTTTGCCATTTACATTAACTTTTAATCCACCTGAACTTGCTTTGTGTCTATGATATATGGTATAGATCCAATTTTATTATATTTTTCCTATATGGATTACCAGTCTTCTTTCTACCAATTATTAAATAGTCCATCCATAAGATATCTCCCTGCAAAGTCAGTTCTCTTATATAGTAAGGTTCAGTACATGTGTGGGTTTGACTCTACATTTTGTATTTTCTTCCACTTATCCCTTTGCTAACCATACACTATCATAATTATCATAATATTATAATCAGTCTTGATACCTGGAAAAACAAACTTTCTCACCTGGTTCTTTTCCCTAACAGCATTAAGACTATTTTCTTCTTGCTTATGTATATAAAATTATAAATCAGCTTATCAAATTTCATGAAAAAACCCTGCTTGGATTTGGATTGGAACTGCATTGATTATCTTGATCAACTTAGAGATAAACAATATTTTCATATCGGGACAAATTTAATGTTCTGAATTTTTCTGTAAAAGCGTTACATATTTTTGTTATATTTATCATTGCAAAAGCCATACTAGTGGTTGTTGTATATTTACATTCTATCTATGGAAACATCACAAAATCTTATTTCAATTGTTGGTCAATTTAAATATTTTGTTCCATCATTCTATGTAGGTAACCATGTATAAGTAATCAAACCTGTGCTTCTTTCTTTCCAATCCTGTGCCTTTTATTGTCTTTCTGTGCTGTCTAGAACCCTCACTATGATATACTAGAAGTGATGTTGGGCATCTCTGACTTTTACCTGGGTCTAAAGGAATGTCTCTAATATTTTAGTACTAACAATGATATCTGTCATTCACAATGAGATAGAAGAAGTTCCATTCTGGTTCTAATTTGTTAATTTTTTTTTTTTTTTTATCATCTGTGGTGAATTTTACGAAATGTTTTAAACTATAAAGCAGATGATAAAATTTTTATCTTAATTTTTTAAAGAGAAAATTACATAAAATGTGTGATGTTAAATCACACTTGCTTTTTGTGTAATGATGTATTCTTTTTAAAAACATGCTATATTTTAAGTTCTGGGATACATGTGCAGAATGTGCAGGTTTGTTACATAGGTATACACATCACATGGTGGTTTGCTGCACCCATCAACCCATCACCTACATTATGTATTTCTCCTAATGCTACCCCTCCCCTAGACCCCCACCGCTCAACAGGCCCTGGTATGTGATGTTCCCCTCCATGTGTCCATGTGTTCTCATTGTTCAACTCCCCCTTATGATTGAGAACATGGGGTGTATGGTTTTCTGTTCCTGCGTTTGCTGAGAATGATGGTTTCCAGCTTGATCCATGTCCCTGCAAAGGACATGAACTCATCTCATTCTTTTTTTACAGCTTTCATGGTGTATATGTGTCACATTTTCTTTATCCATTCTACCATTGATGGGTCTTTGGGTTGGTTCCAAGTCTTTGCTATTGTGAATAGTGCTGCAATAAACATTTGTGTGCATGTATCTTTATAGTACAATGATTTATAATCCTTTGGGTATACACCCAGTAATGGATTGGCTGGGTCAAATGGTATCTCTGGTTCTAGATCCTTGAAGAATCACCACACTATCCTCCACAATGGTTGAACTAATTTACACTCCCACCAACAGTGTAAAAGTGTTCCTATTTCTCCACGTCTTCTCCAGCATCTGTTGTTTCCTGACTTTTTAGTGATCGCCATTCTAACTGGCATGAGATGGTATCTCATTGTGGTTTTGATTTGCATTTCTCTAATGAGCAGTGATGATGAGCTTTTTTAATGTTTGTTGGCCACATAAATGTCTTCTTCTGAGAAGTGTCTGTTTATATTCTTCACAATTTTTGATGAGGTTGTTCTTTTTTTCTTGTAAATTTGTTCAAGTTCTTTGTAGATTCTGGATATTAGCCCTTTGTCAGATGGATAGATTGAAAAAATTTTCTCACATTCTATAGGTTGCTTGTTCACTCTGATGATAGTTTTCTTTTGCTGTGCAGAAGTTCTTTAGTTTAATTAGATACCATTTGTCAATTTTGGCTTTTGTTGCCATTGCTTTTGGTGTTTTAGTCATGAAGCCTTTGCCCTTGCCTATGTCCTGAATGGTATTGCTTAGGTTTTCTTACAGAGTTTTTATGGTTTTAGGTCTTATGTTTAAATCTTTAATCCATCTTGAGTTAATTTTTGTATAAGATGTAAGGAATGGGTCCAGTTTCAGTTTTCTGCATCTGGCTAGCCAGTTATCCCAACATCATTTATTAAATAGGTAATCCTTTCTCCATTGCTTGGTTTTGTCAGATTTGTCAAAGATCAGATGGTTGTAGATGTGCAGCATTATTTCTGAGGCCTCTATTCTGTTCCATCGGTCTATATATCTGTTTTGGTAGCAGTACCATGCTGTTTTGGTTACTGTAGCCTTGTAGTATAGTTTGAAATCAGGTAATGTGATGCCTCCAGCTTTGTTCATTTTGGTTAGAATTGTGTTGGCTATACAAGCTCTTTTTTGGTCCCATATGAAATTTAAGGTAGTTTTTTTTTTCTATTTCTGTGAAGAAAGTCAATGGTAGCTTGATGGGGATAGCATTGAATCTATAAATTACTTTGGGCAGTATGGCCATTTTCACAATATTGATTCTTCCTATCCATGAGCATAGAATGTTTTTCCATTTGTTTGCGTCCTCTCTTATTTACTTGAGCAGTGATTTGCAGTTCTCCTAGAAGAGGCCCTTCACATCCCTTGTAAGTTTTATTCCAAGGTATTTTATTCTCTTTGTAGCAATTGTGAATGGGAGTTCACTCATGATTTGGCTCTCTGTTTGTCTATTATTGGTGTATATGAATACTTATGATCTTTCTACATTGATTTTGTATCCTGAGACTTTGCAGAAGTTGCTTGTCAGCTTAAGGAGATTTGGGGCTGAAACAATAGAGTTTTATAAATATACAATCATATCATCTGCCAAAAGAGACAATTTGACTTCCTCTCTTCCTATTTGAATACCCTTTAATTCTTTCTCTTCCCTGATTGCCCTGTCCAGAACTTGGAGTACAATAGGAGTGGAATAGGAGTGGTAGAATAGGAGTGGTTAGAGAGGGCATCCTTATCTTGTGGCGGTTTTCAAAGGGAGTGCTTCCAGCTTTTGCCCATTCAGTATGATATTGGCTGTGGGTTTGTCATAAATAGCTCTTATTATTTTAAGATACATTCCATCAATACCTGGCTTATTGAAAGTCTTTAGCATGAAGCAGCGTTGAATTTTATTGAAGGCCTTTTCTGTATCTATTGAGATAATCATGTGATGTTTGTCATTGGTTCTGTTTATGTGGTGGATTACATTTATTGATTTGCGTGTGTTGAACCAGCCTTGCATCCCAGGGATGATGTCGACTTAATTATGGTGGACAAACTTTTTGATGTGCTGCTGGATTTGATTTGCCAGTATTTTATTGGAGATTTTCACATCGATGTTCATCAAGGATATTGGCCTGAAATTTTCCTTTTTTGTTGTGTCTCTGCCAGGTTTTGGTACCAGTTTTGATTTCTTTATGATGTTGGCCTCATAAAATGAGTTAGGGAGGAGTCCCTCTTTTTCTATTGTTTGAAATAATTTTCGAAGAAATGGTACCATCTCCTCTTTGTACCTCTGGTAGACTTTGGCTGTGAATCCATCTGGTCCTGGGTTTTTTTTTGGTTGGTAGGCTATTAATTACTACCTCAATTTCAGAACTTGTTATTGGTCTTTTCAGGGATTCGACTTCTTCCTGGTTTAGTCTTGGGAAGGTGTATGTGTCCAGGGATTTTTCCATTTCTTCTAGATTTTCTAGTTTATTTGCATAGAGGTGTTTATATTATTCTCTGATTATAGTTTTTATTTCTGTGGGATCAGTGGTGATATCCCCTTTATGATTTTTTTATTGTGTCTATTTGATTCTTTTCTCTTTCCTTGTTTATTAGTCTGGACAGCAGTCTATCTATTTTGTTAATCTTTTCAAAAAAGCAGCTCCTGGATTCATTGATTTTTTTAAGGGTTTTTCTTGTCTCTATCTCCTTCAGTTCTGCTCTGATCTTAGTTATTTCTTGTCTTCGTCTAGCTTTTGAATTTGTTTGCTATTCCTTCTCTAGTTCTTTTAATTGTGATATGGTGTTGATTTTAGATCTTTCCCACTTTCTTCTGTGGGCATTTAGTGCTATAAATTTCCCTCTAAATGCTGCTTTATCTGTGTCCCAGAGATTCTGGTAGGTTGTGTCTTTGTTCTCATTGGTTTCAAAGAACTTATTTATTTCTGCCTTAATTTCGTTATTTACCCAGTAGTCATTCAGGAGCAGGTTGTTCAATTTCCATGTAGTTGTGTGGTTTTGAGTGAGTTTCTAATTTGATTGCACTTTGTGTTTGATTGCACTTTGGTTTGAGAGACTGTTATGATTTCTGTTCTTTTGCATTTGCTGAGGAGTATTTTACTTCCAATTATGTGGTCAATTTTAGAATAAGTGTGATGTGGTGCTGAGAAGAATGTATATTCTGTTGATCTGGGATGGAGAGTTCTGTCAATGTCTATTAGGTCTGCTTGGTCTAGAGCTGAGTTCAAGTCCTGAATATCCTTGTTAATTTTCTGTCTCATTGATCTGTCTAATATTGACAGTGGGGTGTTAAAGTCTCCCACTATTATTGTGGGGAGTCTAAGTCCTTTTGTACTTCTCTAAGAACTTGCTTTATGAATCTGGGTACTCCTGCATGGGGTGCATATATTTAAGATAGTCAGCTCTTCTTGTTGCATTGATCCCTTTACCATTATGTAATGCCCTTCTTTGTCTTTTTGATCTTTGTTAGTTAAAAGTCTGATATTTTGTTTTTCTGTTTGTTTGTTTGTTTTGAGACAGAGTCTCGCTCTGTTGCCCTGGCTGGAGTGCAGTAGCACCATATCTGCTCACTATAAGCTCCGTCTCCGGGATTCATGCCATTCTGCAGCCTCAACCTCTCGAGTAGCTGGGACTACAGGCACCCGCCACCATGCCCAGCTAATTTGTTGTATTTTTAGTAGAGACGGGGTTTCACCATATTAGCCAGGATGGTCTACATCTTCTGACCTTGTGATCTGCCCGCCTAGGCCACCCAAAGTGCTGGGATTACAGGCATGAGCCACCGCACCCAGTCAAAAGTCTGTCTTATCAGAGACTAGGATTGCAACCCCTGCTTTTTTTCTCAATTCTACCTTCAATCCCATATGCTCATTTAGAATTAAGATGCATGTGATTTGATAAGGTGTTATCCTAGTATAATCTTATTTCAAAAGACATAAGTTTGGATCTTTTTAAACATTATTTCTTCTGAGGTTCAGTAACTAGAAAATTATTTCCTGTCTTTAAATGATTAATACTCACTATAAATATTATTTACTAGTTATTGCATATATGTATACACACATATATACATATATATAATTTTAGCGATATAGTTTACTTGCTATGGCAAGTAAACTAGTTATCTCGATTTAAGTTGTGGTAAGTTGGAAATTCTCTCTACTAAATCACCAATAAGAAATAATCATGGATAAAAAATTAATATTCTCCTTCTTTACTATCTTTCTCTGAGAAATTTTTAGACTCATTATTGAGATAAGCTAATGTGTAGAAAATCTGTCAATAAATGAGCAGAACTCTGTGTTAGAGAATTACATAAGTTTCTTTTGTGGTTAAGAATGCTCCTTTTTTCTTTCTTTCTTTCTTTTTTTTTTTTTTTTTTTTTTTTTTTTGAGATGGAGTCTTGCTCTGTCACCCAGGCTGGAGTGCAGTGGTGCGATCTCAGCTCACTGCAAGCTCCGCCTCTGGGGTTCACACCATTCTCCTGCCTCAGCCTCCCAAGTAGCTGGGACTACAGGTGTCCACCACCACGCCTTGCTAATTTTTTGTATTTTTGGTGGAGACAGGGTTTCACTGTGTTAGCCAGGATGGTCTCAATCTCATGACCTTGTGATCCGCCCACCTTGACCTCCCAAAGTGCTGGGATTACAGGTGTGAGCCACCACACCTGGCCAAGAATGCTCCTTTTGTAAGATCAGACATAAGTGGACATAATCTCCTATAGATCCAAAGAGAAATTCTGCCTGACTAACTCAACATGGATAAAGACAGAAGCTGATTACTCTGACATATAGACAGTTGGTGTCATTGAATCATTGCTCCACTGGATAATACTTGAAATAAAAAGTAAACAAAATCAAACAATAACTAGATAAACTCTATGGTACATGAGCCAAAGAATACTTCAAAGTATATAAATTAATCAGTGATTGTTATTTTGTAATTATCAGATTAAATAATATCTCTCTAAAGTCATTTTACTTTAAAATTTTAGGTAGTTTTACATTTTCTAGAGTAAAATCAAGTCCCTATTTGTGTTGCTAAATCAAAAGAGATTTGATGTAGGATCAAGAGTCCTTTGGGTGTTAAAATGCTTATCTCTCTTCTGACCCAGTATCATCCTGATCATGTGTCACAGTGACATGGAGATTAAAAAAATAGGCATCACATTCTATACATGTGAAATCTATTGACATATTCAACTGCTGACTTAGGCATTGTCACCATTCCCCAATGTTATTGTGTTCTACAAAATGTCAATTCTAGGTAGAAAAATAATATACAGATACCATCCAAAAAGGTAAATTTTGCGCTATATTAAATCTATCAGAAAAAAAAGTATTTCTCTTTAAAATGTACTTCCATAGAAGTAATGTTTTATCATTGTTTAATTGAAACACAGTGTATAGATTACTGTAATTAAATTTTAAGGAAGTAGCCCTGATTTCAACAGACCAACAAAAATTTTAATGACCTTACTTTCAAATCACAAGATAAGCAATACCAAATTTTGTGGTTTAACTTTTAAAAAATCTTCTACATAAGCAACTTCTCTATATTAGAATGTTTGAGGACTAAATAAATCTTATTGGTGATCTTGTCCAACTACTTTCATATTATATATGGAAAAACTAAAGTCTATAAGCATTAATATGATTTAAACAAGATAACATCATTACAAGATGACAAAGTCAGAGCTAGCATCCCAATCTCCTACTTTCTCATGTCAAAATCTTAATGCAAAATGCCTGGGAGAGAAAGACTCCTATAGTCTCATATTTTCTTTTTTTTTTTTTTTTTTTTTTTTGAGACAGAGTCTTGCTCTGCTGCCCAGGCTGGAGTGCAGTGGCTGGATCTCAGCTCACTGCAAGCTCCACCTCCCGGGTTCACGCCATTCTCCTGTCTCAGCCTCCCCAGTAGCTGGGACTACAGGTGCCCGCCTTGTCGCCCGGCTAGTTTTTTGTATTTTCTATTAGAGATGGGGTTTCACCATGTTAGCCAGGATGGTCTCGATCTCCTGACCTCGTGATCCGCCCGTCTCGGCCTCCCAAAGTGCTGGGATTACAGGTTTGAGCCACTGCGCCCGGCCCTAGTCTCATATTTTCATAATAGCAAAGGAATTGCACAATATTGTTATGTTACAAGAGAAAATTCTGTAGAACATGAATATGATTAATTTTATTCTAGGCTATATTTTGGCCTTTTGACATTAAAAACTTCCCCACAAGACAAAATTACCTTTACTGTGAAACTGAAGTGTAATGGTTTACCAGGATACTCTGAGAGAAGCAGCCAAGAGAATAGCTGATGAACCTCATGGCAGATTGCAATCAGGAACATTCACTGTAGACAAGGCATTTATGTTAAAACACAAACCCCAAGCCAGATGATTACTGTTACAGTTTGGGTTCTGACATGATGATTACCAACACACTTTTCCAAAAATATTTTCTCAAATGATAAGTAAGTAAAATACATGCATGTAATCAGTGCTACAATTTATACTAAATTGGACTGGGCTGCATCATGGTCACGTAATTATTTCTTTAAAGTGTAAGCCCTCACTTAAAAATTTAGCTGCAATTTATGTTGATGAGTGTTTTGGAGGATTTGGAAAAATATATGGAATCTGCAGAGAATACACAGAATTAGTTGTAGACATTAAAATTGTATGTCACCTTTATCCCTATACTGTGACAATCTAAGTGACAATCTAAATACTAGCCACTTCAGGAAAATGTTTCTGACTGTGTACTAATGTCACCAAATATTAAAAGAAAAAGAGACCATGTTAAAAGTGCTGATTTTTATTATGCAATACACTCGTGTAACAAACCTGCACATGTACCACCTGAATCTATACTTTTTAAATCTATACTATTCTTTAAATCTATACTTTTTAAATCTATACTATTCTTTCTAAATAATAGTACAGAGACACAGAATACACGAATATTAGGAAATACAACTAGCAGCAAAGAATTCTAAAATGGAACGTATATTTGGGGATATGACATGAAGTCATTTTCATTCTAATGATATTGTATTCAGATGTCAAAGTAAAAGGCAATGTCATTTACCATAGCTGCCTGCTTGATCATTTTGGTGAAAATTTACTGTGGTGGCTTGGGAGCAATTTCCCTAATCCCATCTTTGTCCCTAAACAACACATGAAAGTGGTATCACTAAGCCATAATTCAGTATCATGAATGGAGTCAGAGAAGTACCAGGAATATCTGCTGAATTTCAACAGCCATTAACGCGACTCTGTTACCTGAAGAGAATATGTTTGCAAGAAATAACACCCTTGTGAAAGCAGTATTTTTAAAGTGATAATTAAAATGCATTTTCATTTCATATCTAGGGGATTTTGCAATTCAAAGCATCCTGCATTCATTCTTACACATTTATGCTCTGTTCATTCGTATTTTTTCTGCCAATGTTGCCAAGCGTCAGATGCACATTAATGTATTAAAATGGGTGATTCACAAGTGTCAGCTTCCCTTATCACTAAGGAGGAGTATCATATTTTCACTCACAAATGTTAAAATAACATCTTAACCTCGAAACATGTCTCTTCAAGATCGTTTGTACTTTTATGGAACATTATTCTATAATGTTTCCAACAAGGAACATTTTATTTGAGGGGAAAATTCATTAAAAATCCCATTTTTGTTTTTGTCTTTAGACATCTTATATTGAAAACAAATATTTGGAAAATGTTTACAGAGGCTCGCTTAGTTTCTCAGAATTTGAAGAAAGTAAGAAGGGCAGAGTATATAATGTCAAAGATGAAAAAGATACCAATTTTGCAGTCTAGTCTGTTATGCTGACACATGTCAACATGAGTCATTTGCTGGCTTTTCAAACACTGCAGCAAATGGTTAGATGAAACAGACCCTAATTAATCCTACAGCCATGTCCACATATACTGCTCAGTTGAAAATGTTTCAGAACCAGCTCCAGGTTTTACTCGCCCCTGAGGTTTTATATATACATGAAATTATATGTTCTTATGTACATAAATATATATATAAAGTATATATATGAAGAAATTAACAAGTCACTGTTTTCCTGGAAACATAAGAAAAAGGGAGTAGGATGTGGCTCCAGACTTAGAGTCTTCTGTCACTCATTCTATAGGTAAATGTGGTATTTGTGCATGCAAATCATGGGTTGCTGGATATATTTTAGAGATACACACTCAGTTCATTAAGTCAAAGAGCATTAAAGCAAGACCACAGTATTCTAAATGAATCCAACATTGCTTTGTTTTCTTACACAGCCTCATATCTTGCTGCCATATTTTGTACTCAGGATTGTTAAGGATTAAACATTTTCAATATCTAAAACTTGGCATTTGCATCTTGCCTCAAAAACGAAGAATATATTTAATTCCACTAGAACTTACAGTATAAGATGGAGAGTGTCAAGAAATGAGGTGTTGGCAGGGCGCAGTGCCTCACACCTGTAATCCTAGCACTTTGGGAGACTGAGGCAGGCAGATCACCTAAGGTTAGGAGTTCAAGATCAGCCTGGTCAACATGGCGAAATCCTGTGTCAAGTAAAAACACAAAAATTAGCCAAGTGTGGTGACACATGCCTGTAATCCCAGCTACTCAGCTGTAATCCCAGCTGCCCAGGCTGAGGCAGGAGAATCACTTGAACCTGGGAGGTGGAGGTTGCAGTGAGCTGAAATCATGCCATTGCACTCCAGCCTGGGCAACAGAGCGAGGCTCCATCTAAAACAAAAACAAAAACAAACAGAGGTGTCAGAGGTGGTCAAAAGTCAAATCGTGGAAGTCAGTGCAAATTGTGGTAAAATGAAAATGTTTACTATCTTCATCTTAAAGATGTTAAGTGTGGAGGCAATATCAGATTTTCATTTTAGGAAAGCCATTCTAGTTTCAGTGTAGAACAGAGATTTGCAGAGGCAAAGTTATTGGCAAGGACATAAGCAAATGTGAGTATAGGTAAGTGAAATGGTATTTGAGTAAAAGGTTAATGAATACTGTCAAGTGATCAAGCAGTTGTGAGTAGCAGCATGGTGGTAGCTCCTGGATTGGCTTGCCATGTTTCCATAGGTTCAGTTAGTAAAAGACAATGAATCTAATGAATTTAGACAGTTTACTACTTACACAAAGTAAAGCAAAAGCAAGATCAGCATGGTTTCAGCTCCCTATGACCCTAATCCTGTAGAAAGACAAAGAACTTGAGGGGCCAGGTGATAGCACAATTAAGGCATTGCTCTGCTGTGGAGAAACCATCTCTGGGATGCAGTAAGTCATGGTTCTATATCCTTCACCTGTACCATAAGTTGTGGGGGTAGGGGTGAGGTGGGAAATCCTATATACAATCAGGGAAGTGAATTAGAAACTTCTTTGTGGAAGCCTCCTGCTAAACAGAGAGCCTCCCACATGTTAGGGAATTGGAAGAAAAACAGTGTTATGCAAGTTCTTTTTGAGACTGCCTGTCTTGCTATATTACAGGAAAGATCACAAGACATTCACTAATACTTGGGTCATACTGAAAGGAAAAGAAGAACAATTTAATTAGAAAATGTACAAAAAGCATAACAAGCATTTAATCAAATAGGACATATAGATGGCAAATAAACACATGATATTAAGCATTAAATAATATTCAATATTGGTCGGGTACCCTGGCTCACTCTTGTAATCCCAGCACTTTGGGAGGCCGAGGTGGATGGATCACCTGAGGTCAGGAGTTTGTGACCAGCCTGGCCAACATGGTGAAACCCCATTTCTATAAAAAAATTCAAAAAAATTAGCCAGGTATGGTGGTGGGTGCCTGTAATCCCAGCTACTTGGGAGGCTGAGGCAGGAGAATTGCTTGAGTCCAGGAGGCAGAGGTTGCAGTGAGCCGAGATGTACTCCAGCCTGGGGTACAAGAGTAAGACTCTGTCTCAAAAATAATAACAATAATAATAATATTCAATATTATTACTCATTAAGAAAATGCAAATTAAAACAATAGTGAGATATAATTGCACACCTATCAGAATTTGGCCACTTTGAGCTCTTCAGGTACATAGTCAAGTGAGCAGAAAAATAAATACTAGTTCAAGTAATCAAAAGTTTGGGCTGCTGCTATACAATGAGTAGGGTGTGCATATCTGGAAACCATGGAATTCTTGGTGCTTTTATCCCCAATAACAATGACAAATGGGCAACTGCAGAAAGCACAGTCCAACAAGGGCAATGTAAATAAGAGATTTTACTTTTACCTCTGGGATAAGTGTCTGTATTATCCTATTACGTAGGTGTGCAAGACTTGCTTGGCTGAAAGAGTGGAAAATCTAGAATGAAAGGGAGAGGAGAGATTGAGACTATAACTAGAGCCTCAAGGTCAGTGGCAACAGTGGGGCTTGCAGTACATTTTATTAACCCTTTTGCCTTAAGTTTTTTCAGAGTGTGGTTAACTTATACGTTGAAGAGAACTCTGTGACTTGTGAAACTTGTACCCGCTTTTCTCTAGGAAGAATCAAGATCATTACATTCTCATAAAATTGCTCATATGTGGAAACCCAGTAAAGTTTTGTAGCGCCTCATGCCTTGGTGTCAACAGGAAAGCCACAGGACAGGAGGTGAGAGGCACTCAGCAAAAACTGAAGTGAGGCATTGCCAAGTTGAATTTTTTACAGCCAGATGGAACACTAGACTGGTGAGTCCAAGAAAATCTGAGGTGGCAAATAAAAAATGTGTTGAGTATAGAATCAATGAAGCATCACTTTGATATGATACTTTCTCTTTTTGATCACAAAATGGTCTCCAACAATAGACCCTAGCTATTAAGCTGGATTATATAAAATTACTGTCTCACAAGAATTTCCATTTAGGTACCAATGCTATGTTTGAGATAAAAGGGCAGGCCAGACATGGTGGCTCATGCCTGTAATCCCAAAACTTTGGGAGGCCAAAGCAGGCAAATCACTTGAGGCCAGGAGTTTGAGACCAGCCCGGCCAACACGGCAAAACCCATCTCTATTAAAAATACAAAAATTAGCCAGGTACACACCTGTGGCCCCAGCACTAGGGAGGCTGAGGCATGACAATTGTGAAGTAGAGGTTGCAGTGAGCCAAGACTGGTCACTGCACTCCAGCCTGTGTGACAAATGAGACTCTGTCTCAAAAATAAATACATAAATAATTAAAATAAAAGTGCAATTGACTTTCAGGTGAGATATTTTCAAATGATGATGGTTTACTTCCACTTGATCATTCTTCAAGGATTAAGCAGTATAAGTGCTGTCACCTGGCCACATGCCTTCAGTGTCAAAGAAAATTGAACTCAGGAACCAAACTCACTATGACAAAAGGACAGTTAACCTTGGGAACTGAGTCACACAAAATCTGTTCTTTTTGTTCCCAATTACATAGTTGTAATTTCACAACCCTGTGTTGTAGTCTCATTTTCTCTATTCCCTCTTTTCACACGCTTACTTTATTGTATGTAAAATGTAGATTTTCTGAAGTTAATCAGAGCCTCACAAGAATGTAGTCATCTGCCTCACTGTCTCCCTCTCTGCCTTCCTTTTTTTTTCTCCCCTGAATTCTCTTTATCCTTTTAACACTGAAGTTCCCGAAACCACCTTTGGAAAAAACACAGGTCATAGATGTTCCTGTGACTTGTATCTTTATTTCCAGGGCATGTCCTCAACCTTGGCTAAATAAACCTCGACTTGTTCAATTTAATACATCTTGATTTACTAAATAAATCTTGATTGAGACCTGCCTCAGTCACTTTTTGGTGTACACATAGCTGGCCTATAAAATGAGAGACCCAAGAACCATCTCCAGGACTGCAGAAGACAGCAGGATGAGCGCGTGTGTCCCTGAGTCCTTCAAATGTGCCCCGGCTGTCGCCGTGGCAGCTGATGAGATGAACTGATGGAGGTTCTGATCTTCTGATTAGAAAATGCTGGGTCCAGTTTTTTTTTTTTTTTTTTAAGGACTCCTCAGTTGTTACAGTGACCTTACCCACTCTTCACTAAACCCTGCCTGGAGTGATGAGCAGCTATAACATTTAACTCCCTTTTTTATCTGAGAATCCTCCAGTTTCTTCCTTACTAGGTCTCAGGAAGATAGGAGACAATAAACAAGGTTAATTTAGCTTAATTCATACTTTGCATGTTTGTGTAATATATCAATTATTTAGTGGAAAAAATGGAGTTTCAAACTTAAAGAAATGGAAAATAAGGGCTTAATGAGAATAATGCTGGTAGGTAACTCTCAGTACCTGTTGAAAAAAAAATTGCATTAAAAAGTTATTTGACATACTAACTGAGAGTTTAGCATGCTCTCTTGTCTGAAGCTTAGAGTAAAATCTGTATAAATCTTCACTCTTATAGCCACCTGTGAATATTTACACTGTAGTGTTTTTAAACACAATCTTATGGATAAGATAACACCTCTACACATTTTCTGTTACTTCTCATACTCTGCTTCTTACTGGCTATGTGATTTTAGGCAAGTTAATGAACATTCATGGCTTCATTAACTTCTGTAAAATAAAGCTTTAAAGAGTACCTCTTACATAAGCTTAATGATAAGATTAATATTTAGCACTAGGACTGGAAGATAATGTTAATACTTTCACTCATTTAATAAGGTTGCTTATGCTGCTATCATCCTTGAAAATAACACATCTGGTTTACACAATCACTTCTTCCTGTGGGAAGATCTTGGGAGTCCAATGATATCACTGGCTAGAAGGATAACAATTTTTTCTTCTCATTTTCTTAGTAACATTTTTATTATATTAAAAACTTTACCTCATTTATTTTAAATGTAGTTCTATAAATACAAAAAAAAGCATATAGAAATATGAACCTAAACTAAAAATGCATTTCTCATTTCTTTCTAATCAAGGACCTCCAAAATGGTCAATCATAAGTGTGGGAAACTCAATGCCCCATGTGTCAGTCCTTTGACAACTGGAATATGGGAGCTTGAATTGAGTGACGAAGACAAATGGAACGTAAATGAGCTAAGACTTCTTAGGGCAAGTTTGTGTTTGAAAATTCATTTGTCTTTCATAAAAATGGAACAAAATAACACAACCTACACTAGTTTCAAAATTAAAATTGCCAACATTTCTTAGATGTTATTGGCTATTACACATTTTAAAAGCAAATAATTTTAAAAACTAAGAGGATAACAGCCTCCTGTTACATCCACGTTGCTGCAAAGGACATGCTTTTATTCCTTTTCATAGCTGTACAATATTCCATCGGGTGTATGTAGAACAATTCCTTTACCCAATCTACTGTTAATGAGCACTTAGGTTGATTTCATGACTTTTCTATCATGTACAGTGCTATGATAAGCATGAGTTCAGGTGTCTTTTTGATAAAATGATTTCTTTTCCTTTTGGTAGACACCCAGTAGTAGGACTGCTAGATTGAATAGTAGTTCTATATTTAGTTCCTTGAGAAATCTCCATACTATTTTCCATAGGAGCTGAACTAATTTACATTCCAACCAACAGTATATGTGTTCCATTTTCTCCACATCCTGCCAACATCTGTTATTTTTTGACTTTTTACTAATAGCCACTCTGACTGGTCTGAGATGGTATCTCATTGGGATTTTAATTTGCATTTCTCTGTGATCAGTGATGTCGAGCACTTTTTCATGTGTTTGTAGGCCTCTTGTATGTTTTCTTTTGAAAGTGTCTGTTCATGCCCTTTGCCCATTTTTTAATGGGTTGTTTTTCTTGTTTATTTCTTTAAGTTCTCTACAGATTCTGGATCTTAGTCCTTTGTTGGAGGCATAGATTGCAAATATTTTCTCCCATACTTGGGAGGGCAATGTCCAGAAGAATTTTTCCTAAGTTTTCTTCTAGGGTTTTAATAGTTTAAGGTCTTACATTTAAGTCTTTAATCCGTCTTGAGTTAATTTGGCATATGGTGAGAAGTAAGAGTTCAATGTCATTCCCTGCATATGGCTAGCCAGCTTTCCTAGCACCATTTATCAAATAGGGTATCTTTTCGCTAGTGCTTATTTTTGTCAGCTTTTTGGAAGGTCAGTTAGCGGCAGGTGTGTCAGTTTATTTCTGAGTTCTCTATTCAGTTCCATTGATCTATGTATCTGCTTTTGCACCAATATCATGATGTTTTGGTTGCTGTATCTTTATAGTATAGTTTCAAGTTAGATAATGCGGTGCCTCTGGCTTTGTTCTTTCTGCTTAGGATTGCTTCATTATTCAGGCCCTTTTTGGTTCTGTATGAATTTTAGAATTCTCTTTCCTAATTCTGTTAAAGATTATGGTGATTTTGCAGGAATACCATTGATATGTAGATTGCTTTGAGGACTATGGTCATTTTAACAATATTGATCCTTCCAATCCACAAACAGTAATTGTTTTTCCACTTATTTATGTCTTCTGTTATTTCTTTCACTAGCATTTTGTAATTTTTCTTGTAGATATCTTTCACCTTTTTGGTTAAATGTACTCCTAGGTACTTTATTTTGTGTATTTGGCTGTTGTAAGTTGGATTGCATTCTTGATTTGTTGTTAACATTATTGGTGTATAGAAATGCTACTGATTTTGTATCATGTACAATATCAATGTACATTGATTTTGTATCATGAAACTTTACTGAAGCTGTTTATCAGACCTACGAGTCATTTGGAGGAATCATTAGAGTTTTCTAGGTATAGAATCATATGGCCAGTAAACATAATTTGACCTCCTCTTTTCCTATTTAGATGCCTTTTATTTCCTCTCTTACCTGATTGCTTTGGCTAGGACTTCCAGTACTATATTGAATAGGAGTGGTGAGAGTGGACATCTTTGTTTCTTTGCAGTTCTTACGGGGAATGCTTCCAATTTTTGCCCATTCAATGTGATGTTGACTATGCTTTTGTCATAGATAGCTCTCATTATTTTGAGGTGTGTTTCTTCTATGCCTAGTTTATTGAAGATTTTCATCATGAAGCGATGTTGGATTTTATCTAATGCTTTTTCTGTATCTATTGAGATAATTATATGGTCTTAGTTTCAAATTCTGTTTATGTAGTCAATTAAATTTACCAATTTGCATATGTTGAACCACCCTTGCATGTGAGGAATACAGCCCACTTGATACCATTGAATTATCTTTTGGATGTGGTGCTGGATTTAGTTTGCTAGTATTTTGTTGAGGATTTTCACATCTGTGTTCATCAGGTATATTGGTTCATGGGTTTTCTTTTTTTTTTTTTCTTTTGGTGTGCCCTTGCTGGATTTTGGTTTCAACTCAACAACAGGTACACATGAACACATAAAGATGAAAATGACAGACACCAGGGACTCCAAGAGAAGTGAAGGAGAGAGAGGGACAACGGCTGTAAAACTACCTTGGGTACTGTGTTCACTATTTGGGTGGTGGGTTCCATAGGAGCCCAAACCCTAGGATTATACAATATACCCATGTAACAAACCTGTACATATAACCCTGGACCTAAGATTTTTAAAAATTAAAAGTTGTTACTTTTGATTTAAAGTTATTTTACATCCTGTGGTTTTTTGGTATACATTAGAGCCTTCATAGAATAGTTGTTAAGTAGTTAAGTTGCTTTTCAATTAGAAAAATTGTGTATTTCAATTATGCCTCTAAAACTTATTGGTCATTTGACCTTTACTTTTTAAAAATTTGTGATTACATTTTTTTAATGTAAAATGAGGTAATTGTATCTTCTTCATAGAGTTTTTAATCATCATTGAATGAGATAATATAAGCAAAGCCTTTAGAAGTTAAAAACTCCATAAATGGTAGTTTTGATTCACTGGAGGATAAAAAGTCTGATTTATGGCCACTATAAATTTTCATGTAAATAATAGAGAATGAATAACAGAGATTCATATCTTAATTTATGTCAATATGAGTTGCAATTTCCTATGCAATTTAAATGTAATTTACAAAATAATTCAGAACATAGCATTTAGTTTAAGCCCAAACTGTGTAGAGTGATAGAAAAAGTGTAAGACTTGGAATAAGATACCTAGATTCTTGTTTCTGACCTACTGCCTACTTGCAGTAGGGAGAATTTCCCCAAGCAACTTGCCTTTTGCACTTTAGTTTTATCTTTCGAGTGGAGACAGTAATCATACCTTCCATTTTTATTGCTTCATCATTTACTAACTGTAAACTTAATCGTGTTTCTTAATTGTTTATGTGCCTCAGTTTCTACACCTGTATAACCAGGATAATAGTAATGTCTGTGTCACTGTGTTCTTGAGAGTAATGAATGAGAAAAAGCGTATGATTTCTGGCCACACCACCTGGCTGAGAGCACATAGTTAACATGTGCTGTTGTGTTTGTTTATTACCTAATTCACCCTCAGTGTTCTCTGAGAATCAAATGTGTTTGTAGGCTGAAAAATCACATAAACAAATTTTGTTGTTAATTCAATGACATCTAGATTTTGTAATCATTTGTTAGATTACTAAACAATCTAAATTTGCATAAAAATGACTACTGAAATAAGAATATGATTTTCTTATTTTTGAGCTCTCTAAATATACTAATAATTATAATATCATATGACAGTGACTAGAAATTTGTTTAAAAATGCAAATATTATAGATAAATTTAATATTCAGAAAAATGGAGCAAATACTTTGATGAAAGCAAAGCAGTATCTGCCCTTCCTGTAATTATGGTTCTATATTGACTCTAAATACATGTATATATATTACAGTTTAGTTCCAAAACATTTGGCTAAATATTTATTTCTAAAATGAACTTAGATTATTCACAATAAGCATCATATTAAAATAAGATGTTATATTTTAGCTCTTCTCTTTTTGCCCCTTGAGTTTGTGAGTAACACTAAATTTGTTTTGAACAGTTTTCTGAAGAGTGCATGATGGATAACACATTAGACAGACTATTGGTTTTTTTAAACATAAAATATTTATAAACATAAAAGTTTCAGCATCTCATATGAAAATCTAATAGATCTTTAGGAAATTCTTCAGTGTATTAATAATAATGAAATAAAAAACTATTTTGATGTGCTTTTTAAAATGAAGAATATCAGTCAAAATTGACAAAATAGATGTAATACAAAAAATGAATAATACTATAATACAGTGGAGAAAATAAATGATTCTTTTTAATCTCATTTAATTGCAATATTTTCTACTTTCCAGGATGTTCATGGACTCTATGATTTTATTAGAGTAGGTACTATTTCTATCTCAATAAATTATTGGATCTTATTATATTAGTATGTATGATATATAATGTTTTCATGATTTAATTTAACACAGAAGGTAAAGTATGTAGGCAGTTCAATGTAAGTATGGCTTTCATATTTGCATGCGTTCTTCAGGGAAACAAAAGCACATCTATTATTTTAGGCTATTAATATTTCTCATATTTCATTAAGTAGAACTGAACATGCTTGTAATTCTGGACTTGTATTTTATTTTTCAGAACCTAACTCCAGAAAGGGTGATTTATGATTCTAAATATGAAAGTACATTTCTAGTGTATTTCCACAACAGTACTTGGAAGAGCTGGGATGTAAACAAAAAGTAAAGTAGAAATCATTGGCACAGATCTGAAACCCAGTTTTATTAGGGTAAGAAAATATATCCAATTTGAAAGCTGGAATTACCTTCTTTGATAATGTTTTCAAACTTTGGACCAATAATTAAGTAACATCATGTTTTACTTACTTATGCAGAATGTAACTAAGACTTTTTTTTTTTTTTTAACGCAGAAGCCTAAATTCCATTTCACACTGTAGCCAGACAATTCTCAGCTCAAGCCAACCTTGGGCTTGAGGGATTTCTTCTGCTTTGTGCTCAGGGAGACAATAGAGCATAATTTTGAATGCACAGCAGTTTATCCCAAGATCAATTCAATTGTACCAAAGCCATACAGCTTTAGATTATTTAATCAACTTATTTCATAAGCAGAAACAAATACAAGAGCAAAGAGTTCAGTGTTGCTTGATATTTAACATAATTCATGTAGTTTTCTGTTTATGCATTTCAAGGGTTTATACAACCTATATATTCAGCAAAAATAAAAATAAAAACACAACCTTATTGCATGCTAACATTGGCATTTCCCATCATTTATAAGACTTTGTCTTCACTCTAAATTCTGTACTGTGGACAAGTATATGAACAGAGCCCCTTCAATCTCTTCATTGTAAAAGCAGTATTACTTAACTTTTGGAAATATGGAAGATTGCAGAGTCACAGTGCTTTTTGAAAGAATATATTTTATATCTATATCTGAACCTATATTGTTATATAGATATATATCTGCAAGGATAGCTCCTTCAAAAAATATTTGAAGGAAAATGTCCGGAGTTGAGTGGTTCAATATGTCTATATCAGCCATATGGCTGATGAAGTAGGTCGTGGCTCAGACCAGGATAAAGTCTTTAGAAACTCCCTCTGAGGTTAATGTTCTTTGTTTAGATTGTTTTTCTTTCTTATTCTCTTGCATCACCATAATAAATTGTTCAGTGAACTCCTAATCAAACTAGTCAATTAGAACCTCAAAGACCATTTCAAGTCTTTTACTTATTGGGGCCAAAAAGGTTCAGATTTGCAACAATATGGTGGATATTCACCTGGGATTCTCAATGAAAATTGTGTCAATACCATTGTACCATTATCAAAACCTCTAATTTTTAAAATCATTTTCTAAAAGTATCTTTTTCCTGACAATATTCCCCTTAAAAATATTAGTTACTAAATCTACTACTTCATGACAGCAGCATGAATTGTGGTTAAGTGATAGATTGAGATGAGATAATGCTGAATAGATGGTATTTTTCAGTATTCTGAATGTAAATATTAGTCGTAGCCACAATACATGTAAATTAGATTATTTTCTCATCAATCTTTCTGCTGAAATTCCACCGTCAGCTACTTAGAGCATCCACCAATTTTCTCACAAATGTATATGATAATTTATTCTGCCGCTTATAATTCCATAGTCTAGAAATTTCTGTCACATTAAGTTTTTAAAAAATATTTTAAAATGTTTACATGTGTCATTTCAGAACTCTCTACACCTATGTTAATTTACACAGTATCACTTATATAATTAGGCTTTTAAAAATTAAATTAATATTAAATTCATATTCACTTATATTTAAGATACAATTGGAATTTATGGCTTCTAGAAAGTAAAATAAATCTCTAATACAGTGAATTAAAAATTCTTAAAGATGCAAAATGAAAAGTGAAAGAAGTTTTACCTCTTATTGCATATATACATATATCTTTCTATCCACGTATTCACATATATATGCAGTTATATTCTTTAACAAATTCTATGAAGTGGCTCACACTTATGCATTGTTCTGTTCCTTGCTTTTTCATATACCTACTAACATTTCTTAGAGAGATTTCATCTCAGCATTCATAGTTGTACTGTGTTCCATTCCTTTGATTATTATTATTATTAAAATGTTCTTTCTACTGGGGGCAGTGGCTCATGCCTGTAGTCCTAGCACTTTGGGAGGCTGAGGTGGGTGGATCACAAGGTCAAGAAATCGAGACCTTCCTGGCCAACATGGTAAACCCCATCTCTATCAAAAATACAAAAATTAGCTGGGTGTGGTGGAGCATGCTTATAGTCCCAGCTACTCGGGAGGCTGAGGCAGGAGAATCGCTGGAACCCAGGAGGCGGAGGTTACAGTGAGCTAAGATCCCGCCACTGAACTCCAGCCTGGGCAACAGAGTGAGACTCTTTCTCAAAAAAAAAAAAAAAAAAAAAGTCCTTTCTTTGTGTCAAGCATTGTACTAAATGCTTTACCTACCTTTATTCATTCATCCTCCATGACAGCTCCACATAGCAAGTACTATTGTTTTTATTGTTTTCCTCATCACAAAGCACTAACTCTGAACATGAACTCAAAGTCAGATTTCCTGCTGATTAACATTTAGGTTTCCTCCTGTTTTTTATTTTGTTTTCTTAGCTAGCAAAGTAAGGATAACATAGCTTTGAGAGTGTATGCTTTTGTGTTTTTATATGTGTATTTGTGGTTGTGTGTAAGTCTGTGGATGAAAAGACATATTTGCATACATAATAAGTCTATTTTTGTTAATAAAGTTGCTGGATGAAAGGAACACATTTTAAAATGTATTTTTAAAAGTTGTCTTCATATGGAATCTGCATTCTCTTTTATTTTCCCCCTTGTTTCTTCATTTTTGCCTTATTGGAAGTTACTTAATATGTTTATTCTATTTTTATCTTTACAAAGTTACTTTTAATAATAAATTAGTTTATGTTTAGTGCTTAATGTTGTAATTAAAACATATATCATAAAACTTTTTTAGTTCACCATAAATTAGTACCTTTTTCACTTCCCAGACCATGGAGGACCTTACAGATTTTTTAACCCATTTGCTTCCTCCTACCTTCTGTGTTATTATCATGAATTTATATTCTGATTATATTAATCTACAGCAGATTTTATTATTGTTGTTTTAAATAGTCAATATTTGTTTAAATTTAAAGACAAATTACTTTTGTAGTGTCTTTTTTTTTTTTTCTTCTTCTTCTTTTGAGACAGAGTCTCACTCTGTCGCCCGGGCTGGAGTGCAGTAATGCAATCTCGACTCACTGCAACTTCCGCCTCCCAGATTCAAGCGATTCTCCTGCCTCAGACTCCTGAATAGCTGGGACTACAGGCGCGTGCCATCGTGCCTGGCTAATTTTTTGTATTTTAGTAGAGGCTGGGTTTCACCCTGTTGGGCAAAATGGTATTGATCTCCTGACCTCATGATCCGCCTGCCTAGGCCTCCCAAAGTGTTTCTGGTGCTTTTAATTTCTTGAATCTTTGTGCTTACATCTTCTAGGATATATCTCTCTCGTGTGTGTATATGTTGGTGCTTGCATACATAAATGTATGTATATGTGATTGGGCAGGAATGATAAATTATCATTTACTTTCTAATACATCTTATTTTGGAAGGCTATTTTCACTAGATTTAGAATTGTTTAAATGGACATCTATTTTTATTTTCATTCTGAATTTTGTAAATGCCATTTAATTGACTTCTAGATTATATTGTTTCTGTTTAAGTGCCAGCTTAAACTCTTATTATCACTCCCTTTCTTAGCCTACCTTTTAAGATTTTCTATCGGTCCCTGGTATTAAACAATTTACCTATCATGTGCTTACATGTGATTTTCAAAAAATTTATCTTGCTCAGAGCTCATAAAGCATATTGAATCTGTGTTTGATTTTCTTCAAGTTTTCTCTGCCCATCCTTCTAGGATTCCAATTATATGTAAATTAAGTATTTTCCCAATGTCCCATCTATCTCTTCTCATTTCTTAATTTTCTATTTTTTCTTTCTGTTTTTCAATCTATTTATTTTCTATTGGTATTACTTTACCTCAGTCTAATATAGGGTTAATTTGATCTATTAAAGAGTTAAAATCAATTATTGTATTTTCTTTTCAAAGACATCTATTTTTAATAGATTTTTGTTTTCTGGTGAAATTATTAATCTTTCTATTTTTCTTGAACATATTAATTATCATTATTTTGAAATCTATGTCTGATAATGCCAATATCTGGATAATCTATAGTTATGTATCTATTATCTATTTTTCCTTTTGATTTTTAATCTTTTGCTCCAGTTTCCCTGTAGTTCCCTTCCCTGAGGGAGAAGGAGAGTGAAATGAAGAAGAATAAAAGGCAAAATAAGGATATGTAACCAAAGTAGTCCTGCTTCATCTAACTGGGGATTGATCTCACTGAGACTTGCTAAGGAATACAGAGAATGACTCAGAATTTTCCACTTAGAATTTATAGTTTTCTTGATTAGAAGCCAAGAACTACTCTATTTGAATTTGCACATTAAAAGACTTAGGGGAACATCTTAAGAGCAGAGTATACACTTACTAAATATTCTTCAATTTAATAAATATTTTTGGTACAGTCAATCCTGGTTATTTGTATGTCCTATGTTAGTGAATTTGCCTACTCACTAAAATGTATTTTTACCTTCAAAATCAATACTTGGGGAATTTTTGTGATCACTAATGGATATACAAAAGATTTGATGTACACATTCCCAGCTGAAGTTGACTGAACAAGACAATACTCTGCCTTCTTGTTTCAGCTCTCATAGTGTAAACAGATGTCTTTTTTTCAGCCTATTTACTATCATGGTTTTTTGGTTTTTTTTTTTTTTTTTTGCAATTTTGTGCTTTTTGGTGATAATTTTATTGTTTAGATGATCCCCAAGCATAATGTTGAAGTGCTGTTTAGTGCTCCTAAGCACTAGAGGGCTGTGATGTGCCTTAAAGCAGAAATACATGTGATATATAAGCATCGTTCACGCATGACTTGTAGAGCTGTTGGTCATGAATTCTATGTTAGCAAATCAACAATATATCATGTCTCAGAAAAGGACAAGGAAATTTGCCAATATGTACATGAGGTTGCTCTGGAAAGTTCTAATGTGTATGATGAGCCTATGGAAAAGACGAAAAATCTGCTAAATTGTGGATGATGACATAAGATGACAACTATTGAAAATGGTAGAGTGGACAGCATTGTTGTAAGACTGAAAGCCAAAGGAATTTATGGTCATGTTACTCAGTGTCAGGAAAATTTTATACTCTTCTTGTTTGATGTTTTATTACTTTGAAAAAATACTGCCTATAATTAATTATTTGTCAGAAACACATAAAGTATCTTTAAGCAGAAACATAGATAAAACAAGACTATGTGTTGATTGATGGGCAAAAATATTGTGACCACAGACTGTTAGGAACATAGTACTGCATTTCTCATAGGAACAGTGGCTTAGTATTCACTAATTCACTGTTCAAGGAATTTTATAGAAAATAACTATCATGAATAATAACAATTGATTTTATTTACCTTACATCAAGTACTTTTCTGCTTCCAGGGATTCAACAATGAACAAATCAGATGTAGTCATTTCTTCAAGATGACTACATTTCAGCGGGTTGGGGTGAGGAGGGTAAAGAACAAATAAGTATATACTATGTTGTGAAGTAAACTGCTATAAAACAATCTCAGTAGGGCAATAGAGTGAATAAGTTGTGTTTTTATACAAGTTAGGAGAATTTATCTAACAAAATGACCTTAAAACAGATAATTGAAGGAAAAAGAGTGCCAGAGAGAGGAAGGAGGAAAAGCAAAGAGTCCAAAGTAGAAGTGTGCTTTTTAAATGGGAAAAGTAAGCAGGTGGGTGTGAGCAAGGAGATGGGTGGGTATAACAGCTGAAGGAGTACAGCAAATCCTGTATGGCTATATAGTGCACTGTGAACTGGATGTCTTCCATTTGTTTTTCCAGATATATGCCCCACTCTTCTAGACCTTGATCTGTGCTCATTCATGGAACACATCAACAGGCTGGGTTTGATTGGGTTTGGACAATAAGAATAGACAAGAGATTAGAGAGAGGTAGGAGAGTGAAGATGAGGTGTGTAACCTCCCAGCACTCTCTCTGCATGTTTCCCACAGGCTGGCTTTGCCTCCCACTAAAGATCACAGCTCCTAACAAGTGGACTTCTCTTTCTCTGGGTTCCGGTAATAGTTTCCTCCTCTCACAGCTTAGGGCCTGGGGATGGTTTTGGCTTCTGCTGTCATTAATACCATGGTCCTACATTATCCCCACTACCCCCTGAAATTTCCCTTTTTCCTTGCCCATATCTTTTTAAATAGATTCTTGATTAAACTTTCCAAAAATCGCTAATTTGAATGTGCCATTTGTTTATTGTTATGACTGTATTACACAAGGTAAGGGTTTGGTTTCTACATGGGTGTCCCATGGAGCCACTGTAGAGTTTTGAGTATTTAAATGCCATAACTTTGATAGCTGTATAGAGAACAGAGGATAGAGAGACAAGGTTGGTAGCAGAGAGACCACAAAGAAGGATATTATAAAAATCCAGATAAAAAATAATTTAGCTCAAATAAAATGATAGAAGTAGATTTATTAGGAAGTGATTGAATACAAGATAAATATTGGAGAAATTTGGCAGGATTTTCTGATGGATTGAGTTTCAGACATAAGAAAAAAACAAAAACTCCCAAATCAAAAAATAAAACAAGCAAACAAGAAAACCTTCAGAGCTTTTGACCTAAGCAAATTATAATAATTGATGGTTCAGTCACTAAAATGAGGAATGTTACATTTTAGGGGGATATCCAAAATTTGTTTGGGGAAAAGTTTAATTTGCAGCGTTAGACAGTCTAATAGAGAAATAAGAATATGGAATTCAAGGAAGTAAATATGAGAATCATCAACACAGATATTATTTCATGTCAAGAGACTGGATAAGATAAGGAGATTGTGGATAAAGAGAGCAGAGGTGAGAGGACTAAGTCTTGGGACAACAATGTTACAAGACCGGAAGTAAAAAGAAAAAATGTCAAGGGACACAGAAAATCAGAAGACTGTGAAGTAAGAGAAGGTTCTGAGAATCAAGAAGGTTCTGAGTTGCTAAGTAAAGAAAGTGCTTTAAGGGAAAGGGAATGGTAAATTGTCAAATACTTCTTAAAGGGTAAGTGAGAATTGACCAGTGAACTGAGTGACAAGGAAATATTTACTGGCCTTGACAAGAATACTCTTACTAGAGTGTTTTATGACAGAATGGAAGAAGCAGAAAGGGAGACAGTGAGAAAATAAAACTCTTTTGAGAAATTCTTATCAAGAATGACAAAGTTCAAAAAGCAGCAGAAAAGGGGGAAATTGGGTAGCGGCTGAAGGGAGATTTGGGATAAAAGAGGAGAAACGTATTTTAGGAATTTAGAAATGGTACAATATAAAATAAAATTTTGAGAGACAGATTACTGAAGCAATATCTTTGCTTCTGTAAGTGAGGAGGTAAAGAATATATCAGCAGACATCTAAGAAGGTAATATACTTAGTGTTAGGATAAGGTGAAATTTTTTCTATGTTCTCATCTACTCTCATTTGAAATAAAAGGCAAGGTCATCAGATGAGAATATGGAGACTAGTGAGACTTGCAGTTTCACACACAGAGGATATATGTAATAGCCATCTAAGACAGAGATCTACAAGCTTACGGCAAAGACCAGATATTAAATATTTTAGGCATTGTCAATGATGTAGTCTCCGTCATAGCTACTCGACTTCTGTGTTATAGTATAAAAGCAGCTATAGATAATAAATAAACAAATGAACATGGCTGCATTTCAGTATAATTTTACTTTTAAAAACAGCAGAGATCTAGATTTGGCTCATGGGCCATAGTTTAATATCTGATCCAGGAGAGTGAAAAAAATTAATGGTCTAGGGAAATGGATTAGGGTTTTCAGGAAGCTCTACAGGCTTATTTGAGGTTATAATCATGAATATAAATATTAATCAGTACGTAGTGTTTCTCTCCAGCCATGTTTTAGGTGGGGAATGGGGAAGACAAGTGTTGTAAGCGTTCTTGTTGAACAAGACATGGATTTTTTTATTCTTAATTTCTGCCAACATGTGAGCTGTTCTAGTCATGTTTTTTTCTGTCTCTCTCTTCTCATTCCTATAATTGTATGCTTTCTTTTGCATAATTGCACATTATTCTTTATTTCACAGAGTAAAAGAATTTCTTAATTCCTATATCAGACAGGCAGTTTCCTGCTTTAGATCTTTCAGTGTCTCCCCACTGTATGAGCACATCATACTCTAAGTATGGCTACCCGGCCTTGCACACTATGGGTCCTACTTTCTCTCCAGCATCATCTCACAGCTCTTTCTACTCTTATTCACTGCACTACCCACATTTGGGTCCTTGCTCAGTTTCTTCAATGTAACAAAGTTCACTCCATTCTCAGACTCCTTCCTCAGCTTAAAATGCTCGTCCCCTCAACCTTTCTTAAATTACTACTCATTTTCAAGCCCTATTTGAAATGCTCCTTTCTCTTGGAGGCTTTTCCTCATCCATCTGTGTACTCTTCACTTCCCACTGCACAGCCCCTTCTACGCACAGAGCCACTCAGTAATTTTCCTCCTAATATCCTGATCTTTCCCTTCATTGGATTCAACATAATATGTAAGTATGAATTTATAGCTGATGTCATTGGTTTGATGTCCATATGGCTCACTATAGCCATGAGAACAGGATCTATGTATGATTTGTCCTACCAACATATATCCTGGCCTAGCCCTTGGTATAGTAGATTTATAATATATATTTGCTGATGAATTAATGAATGAAATAATTTTCTCAGATTTTATGCACTTTAGGAATGAGAGGTAGAATAGGATCCCCATTGCAGCTTTCACACTATTGCTGCTTGTATTAGTCTGCTCAGGCTGCCATAAAATATCATAGACTAACTCATCTTGTTATAGATGTGGAGGTTAGAAGTCCAAGATCAAGGTGCCAGAAGGGAGGCCTCTCTCCTCAACCAGCGAAAGGTACCTGTTTGCCATGTTTTCACATGGCCTTTCCTCTGTGTGTACTCATGAAGAGAGAAAGTGCTCTAAAATCCCTTTCTCATAAGTACTTCAGTCCTATCAGATTAGGGCCCCATTCCATGACCTCACTTAAACTCAGATCCCCCAAAATACATTGACACAATAAAAAAGAAAGACATTCGACTATCTCAAGAAAGGCAGAAAAGGCACTTGGCAGAATTCAACACCCATTCATTATTAACAAACAGCAACAATTCATCAAACTAAGAATAGGAGTAAACTCTTCTAATCAGCTAAGGAGAATTTATGAAAATTCTAATGTTAACATTACACTTTATCATGAAATAGTAAGCTCTTTCCTCTAAGATAGAAAACAAGACCAGAATATTTACATTCACTGTTTCTATTCAGCATTGTACTGAATGTCCAGCCAATGAAATAAAAGTTCAAAGTGTTTAAAAATAAGTAGAAAGATATATAGCAGAAAATAAGCAAAAATGTATTTATTTGAAGACAATAAAATTGTGTATGTAGAGTATGTAGAGTCTACAAAACTAAAATTAACAAGTAAATTGATGAAGATCACAGAATTCAAGATAAACATATAAAAATAAATTGTACTTATATCTACATTAATAACCAACACCACTGAAAGTCACAATAAAAATTAAAATTAAATATTACAGTTAAACCCAACAAAATATATATATAATCTTTATATTAAAAAAATAAATAACATTGCCTAAAGAAATTACTTAAGACTTAAATAAAGATACAGATTTGCCATGATTATAAGTTGGAAAGCTCGATATTTTTAGGTGTTAATTTCAAAATTGTCTTATGGATTCAATATGATCTTTCACAAAATTCAAGTAGGTTTCTAGTAGAAATTGGTAAAAAGATTATAAAGTTCATACGGAAAAGCAAAGACCTAGAATATCGAAAATCATCTTTAAAAACATTGAACAGAGTTAGAGTTAGACAAATTGATTTCAAAACTTACAATACAGCTACAATAATTGTGACAGTGTGATACTGGCATAAGATGGACAAAGCAATCAATGAGCAGAAAAAAAGAGTGCAGAAATAGATACACATTTCTAGTCCATTGCTAAGTAAATTGGGTAAGAAACGGTGTTTTCTTTTTCTTTTTGACTGATGTTGATGAAACAACTAAAAATATTCATAAGAAAAATATGAAACTAAACTCCTGTTTCACACTATACAAAACAGTAAGTTAAAAGTAAATTATAGGCTATCAGTTCTTTTTGTGCTGCTATTATGGAATACCTGACATTGGGCAATTTATAAAGTACATAAATATATTTCTTATCGTTCTGGAGGCTGGGAAGTCCAAGGTCGAGGGGCTCACATCTTGTGAGAGCCTTCTTCCCATTGTTGCATCATCTCATGGCAGAAGGTGAAAGGGCAAGAGAGCACTGGCATGTGCACGCATGCAAGAGAAGCAGAGGCTGGGGGAGGGAGCCGAACTTATCCTTTTATCAGGAATTCACTCCCATGATAACAGCATTAATTCATCTCTGCCTTCATGACCCAATCATTTCTTAAAGGTCCACATGTGAACACCATTGCACTGCGGATTTTCAGCACACAAACTTTGGGAAACATATTCAAACCATAGTATAGGCCTAAATTAAAAACCCAGAACCAGAAAACTTCCAAAAAAATCATACTATAATGTCTTCATAGCCTTAGAACAGGCAAGTTTCTTTTATCAGAACAGATAAAAAACCACAGATGTTAAAATAAGCACAATTGATTAACTGAAGAATGTCTGCTCATGCAAAGATTCCATTTAAAAAATGGATAAGCCACAGACTGGAAAAAATATTCACAAGAAATAGATACGACAAAACATTTATATCTAGAATGTATAAATACTCCTACAGCAAACAATAAGATGATTAATTCAAGCTTAAATAGATAAATTATTTCGATAGACAATTCCCAAAATAAGATATTCAAATGGAAAATAGCATATGAAAAGACACTCAGCATCATTTGTGATCAGGGAAATACAAATTAAAACAAATAGAAAAAAGGGCTATCTTTTCACACTACTAGAATGGCAAAGTGAGAAAATTATTGCCTGGAAAGAAGGCTTGAAACTGACTGGAAAGACACATGAAAAAATTTATTGAGAATGTTCTATCTGTTGTCTTGTGTTGTGATAACACCAGTACCTAAAATAATCAAGCACATCAAACCGAACTCTTAACACTTGTGGGTTTTATCACATATCAATTATGTATCAATCAAAAAGGAGTAAATTCACTTCATCCTCAAATCTGATTTTACTCTATTGTTTTCTTTCTTAGTAAATGATAGCATAGCCAAACGTTGCTTTAGTGAAAAACTTGAGTTATCTTTGAATCTACACTCTATTACCCTATCTCCTATGACTGAATATTATTTAATTATTTTATAAATACCTCCATTATTTATAAATAATTTTATAAATAATAGATTATAAATTTTAGATTAAAATTAAAATAATTAATTAAAAATTATAAATAAAATTATTTTGTAAATACTCCTAAAATTTACCTACATTATTCCATTAGCACCTTTTGCAAGTTTTCATCACAGTGTATTTGGACTAGTAGCCTCCTAACTGGAGCCTCTGCTGCCACTATTGCCGTCTTGCAATCTTCTCTCTATAGTTGATATAGGATGGTATTTCATAAATGCAAATGTAATGAAACTTTTAAAAGGTTTACATTTATCTTATAAAAGTAAAATATTTACTATCTTAATACTTGCTACAAAGTCATGCCTATCTAGAGTTTAGAATTTGTGTCACAATCCTTACCTCTATGAAGGTCAAGGAGTAGCCTAGCCTAACATACGTGCAACAAAAACTCATTAATACTAACAATTTATGGAATTCTAACAGTTTCTTAGGCAACTCTGCTAGGTGGTTATATACATGATCCTTAGTTTTATCAGCTACCAATGAAGAAACAGGAGTTTAGATAGGTTAACCTTCCACAAGATTAAATTCATGTGTGGTAAAGCTAGAATTTAAATTCAAGTCTGTCCGGCTTCAAAAATCTGCCTTTTGAATTATAATGATATTACTGGAAGTTTTGTTCATGGATCTTTGGCTACATATAGCTATGATTTATGTGGCTGAGTATGATAATTACAGGAACCATACTAGCTGCATCAATACCAACTATTTTTCTTACAGTTCTTAGTAATAGCTCCCAATAAATAACATTTGCATAAAAACTCCCCAATGATAGGATATGTATATGGGTCAATTTATGTGCTTTCTTTTGTAAGTTGTCCTAATAATAGAATAAATGATACAACGAGGCCACCAAAAAGCAGCAGAACGCATAAAACTTTTTAGAAGACCTCAAAGGAGTAATTTCAAAGATCAGGAAAATGACTAAGAAGATAATACTGTCAATTGGTGGGAAAGCAATGAGGAAGAGAAAACCCTGAATTATTTTCAAAACCGCGAGGGAGAATATAGCATTTTGAGATGATTGGCAAATATACTTACATGAACTTTCTCTTTAATTTATACGTACTACAAAACTATTTGATTCCCACTTTGATAACAAAAATAAAATCAGACCTCAGGAACAAGATTAACATATATAGCATCTATACCAGAAACATGAGAGATATTGAAAAAGACACACTTAAAGAAATACAATTACAATTGTGAATTGCGCTGCTATAAATATGCGTGTGCAAGTATCTTTTTCGAATAATGACTTCTTTTCTTCTTGGTAGATACCCAGTAGTGGGATTGCAGAATCAAATGGTAGTTTTACTTTTAGTTCTTTAACAAATCTCTACACTGTTTTCCGTAGTGGCTGCACTAATTTACATTCCCACCAGCAGTGGAGAAGTGTTCCAACCCAAATGCCCATCAATCAATGAGTGGATAAAGAAACTATGGTATATATATACGATGGAATACTACTCAGCCATAAAAGGAATGAATTAACAGCATTTGCAGTGACCTGGATGAAATCGGAGACTATTATTCTAAGTGAAGTAACTCTGGAATGGAAAACCAAACATAGTATATTCTCACTGATACATGGGAGCTAAGCTATGAGGACGCAAAGGCATAAAAAAGATACAATGGGCCGGGCGCGGTGGCTCACGCCTGTAATCCCAACACTTTGAGAGGCAGAGGCGGGCAGATCACAAGGTCTAGAGATCGAGACCATCCTGGCCAACATGGTGATGCCCTGCCCCCACTAAAAATACAAAAATTATCTGGGCATGGTGGCGCACGCCTATAGTCCCAGCCACTCAGGAGGCTGAGGCAGGATAATCGCTTGAACCTGGGAGATAGAGGTTGCAATGAGCAGAGATCGCGCTACTGCACTCCAGCCTGGCGACAGAGTGAGACTTCACCTCCAAAAAAAAAAAAACCACAACGGACTTTGGGGACTTGGGGGGAAAGGTGGGAGGGAGGCTAGGGATAAAAGACCACAAATATGGTGCAGTGCATACTGCTCGGGTAATGGTTGCACCAAAATCTCACAAAACACCACTGAAGAACTTCCTCCTGTAACCAGCCTCTGAAACGACAAGAAAATAAATTTCTATTATTTACAAGAAATTCATGTGGTATTTCATTATAGCAGCTAGAGGTGACTAATATTTGATGCCTCACATTTCAAGGTGCCAGAGCATTAGATATGCAAAACCGTACACTTTTCATTAAAAAAAAAAAAAAAGTCATCAGAAATTGTCTAATGGCGTAAGTCTTTTGAAAGTATTTGTTTGTTTATATTCACTCAAGGTAATTACAAATATAAGTACTTCCTTAAAAGATTTTCAAACCGTTGCAACTGAGCATGAAAATATCTCCTCAAATTAGATACCTGTATATTTAGTCTTATCTTCCAGAATTTAATAGCTAGAATGGATCATTTCACTATGTCAACATGTTTTCCATTGGTAGATATTTTCTCTTCATTGTGAATAACAATTTGGTGCTAATGAAGGCTAAGGGACTGGCATAAATAGCTGAAAAATATATATCTCTGAGTAAGATCAGAGGCAAAAAAACATTCTCTTTTTTATAAGAAGACACTGCCCAGGAGAAATGCTAATAATTGGTTACTGGTTATTGCTTATATACAAATCTGAAAAGTACCTTGCAATTATGAAATAATTTTTCATAAAAATCTCTAAAAACTACACAAAACATACCTAATGTGGATGAAAAGAATAATTTTATTTTTTTTTAATTTAAAGCATCTTTGCAATGCCTATAGAACACTGGCAGAGGAATGTTGATTTGAGTTGAATTCAGTTTATTTGAATTAAATTGAATATCTTATTTCTTCATACAAAAATATAAGATACAGTGAGAACACATTACATCATCAGATATCATGGTAATTAAAAAAAAAAAAACTCCTTCTTAGTTTAGTATTTAGTTTTCATTCTTAAAACCAGGGAATACTCACCTTATGAAGTACAAAACAAGAAATATGAGGAGAGATCTATTACAAGTAATGTAATTTACTATAATTTACTTCAATTTATACCTGCTTTTGTAATGTGACCCAACCAATATGAGACTGTTACTATTTCTTACACAAGAAGATGCTTTGTGTGCTTTTGCAATGTTAAGTGACAAATCTTAAAAGATCTGCATGTCTGGCCAGGCACAGTTGCTCACACCTGTAATCCCAGCACTTAGGGAGGCCGAGGCGGGCAGATGGCTTGAGCTCAGGAGTTCGACAACAGCCTGGGAAACATGGCAAGACCCCCTCTCTACAAATACTCAAAAATTAGCTGGGCATCATTGAGTACACCTGTAATCCCAGCTACTCTGGAGGCTAAGGTGGGAGGATCACTGGAGCCTGGGAAGCAGAGGTTGCAGTGAGATGAGGTTATGCCACTGCACCCCAGCCTGCGTTCAGAGTAACACTGTGTCTCATAAAACAAACAACAACAAACAAACAAACAAAAAAACAAACATGCTGCATGTCCATTGTACAAATACCAAATGCATACATGTCAAAAGTGTATTTAACTCATTAGTAGAATAAGGTAAACTGGTAAGATGTCACAACCAGTTCAAAGGAAAAATCAAAGACCCAGAAATGTACCTGAAATAAAAGAATGTTAAAATAAAATAACTCAAAACCGGCTTTATTCCATGGGAGTACATGGAGGATGGGAGTGAGGGAAACCAACTGACCCTCCATTGAACACAATTTATTTGCACATTTATTGACAAGTTGGTGTGCTTCATTCTTTTTATTCTTTTGTCTCCTCTTTGAATTTCAAATAGCCTATCTTCAAACTCACTAATTCTTTCTTCTGCCGATCGATTCTACTGTTGAGATTCTGATGCATTATTCAGTATGTCAGATCCATTTTTCAGTTCTAGAATTTTTGCTTGATTTTTAAAAAATTATTTCCATGTTTGTTAAATTTATCTGATAGGATTCGGAATTCTTTCTCTGTTATTTTGAATTTTGTTGCACTTCCTTAAAACAACTATTTTGAATTATCTGTATGAAAAGTCACATATCTCTGTCACTGTAGAATTGGTCGCTGGAGCTTTACTTAGCTTATTTGTTGAGGTCATGTTTTCCTAAATGGCCTTGATGCTTGTGGATGTTTATCAATATCTAGGCATTGAAGAGTTAGGTGTTTTTTGCAATCTTCACAGTCTTGGCTTGTTTGTGACTGACCTTTTAAGAAGGCTTCCCGAATATTCAATGAAAATTGAGTGTTGTGACCTAAGTCTTTGGTCACTACAACTGAGTCTGCATTAGGAGGAAGCCCAAGCCCAGCAACGCTATGACTCTTGCAAACTTGTAGAAGTAACGCCTTGGTAGTCTTGGGTAAGATCCAGAATTCCCTGGATTACCAAGCAGTGTCTCTTTTTCTCTTCTCTTACTTTCCCCCATACAAGGATAATTTACTATGTGTCCTACCCAATGCCTTGAGGAAATTAACTACCGCTTATAAATAGAAAGAAAGAAATTTGCATTTGGATTATAGGAGAGAAAAAATATACATGAAAAGAAAAAGTTCATTATTCTGGAAACTAATTTGTAAAGATTCAGAAGAAATAATGATGTGACAATGCAATAATTACCTTTAAACTCAAGTTTATGTGTTATTACTGAAAATACCAATAACTATATATACTGCTCTAACTTTTTTAAAGAGAGGGTGTATCAACACAAGTTTTATGCATAAGCAGAGTAATGCTGACTGCATAATGGAATTAAATGACTGCTATTTGGCTCCCAAGGTCCACAGAATTCCTCCACTGTTAGTAATCTTTTTCTCCTTTTAATTAGTCTTCTCTCTAGGTCTTTTGAAAATCTATTATTTAATTACAATTTTGGCAAGTATACTATATCCAGTCCTTTATAACTCAGCATAAATATATTATCAGATTAATTTGCTCTTGTACCAATAAATACTGGAATAGCATTGATAATGTTAAACCTCAGTGGTGGTGTTGAGGAGGAGAGAATGTTTACTGGGCACTCTAAGAAACATTGAGGTGTCTGAGGTAGAAACAAATGTAAAGAAAAACATTTTGATGTAAGTCAATACCAGGCAGGGATCAAGATGGTGGGATAGAAATCTTCACCAATTGTTCCCCCTGCAAGGACACAAAGTTAACAACTATCTACATAGAAAAAAAAAAAAAAAACACTTTCATAAAAAACAAACATCAGATGAACACTCAAAGTATTTAGTTTTAACTGCATATCACTGAAAGAGGCACAGAAGAGATAGAAAAAACAGTCCTGAATCACTGATGCCACCTCTCCCCAACCCCCAGAAGTGGCAGCAAAGTGCAGAGAGCCTCACTGGGTGCCAGGGTAGGGAGAACACAGCAATTGTGAGGCATTGAACTCAGTGCTGTTCTGTTAGAGCAGAAAGGAAAACCAGACCAAACTCAACTGACACCTGCCCACAGAGGGAGCATTTAAATCAGCCCTAGCCAGAAGGGAATCACGAATCCCAGAGACCCGAACTCGAGTGCTCACAAACTTCACCACAAAGGGCTACAATGCTCTGTCTCCAAGTAAACTTGAAAGGCAGTCTAGGCCATAAGGACTGCAAGACTTAGGCGAGTCCTAATGCTGAACTAGGCCCAGAGACAGTGTACTTAGGGGTCACGTGACATTCTGAGACACAAGCTGGGGCAGCCAAGGGAGTGATGTCTTCACTTCTTTTGAGAAGCAGGTCTGTTCATGTCCTTTTCTTACATTTTAATGTTTTTTTTTCTTAGAAATTTAATTTCCTTATAGATGCTGGATATTAGACCTTTGTCAGATGGACAGATTGCAAATGTTTTCTCCCATTCTGTAGGTTGTCTACTTACTCTGTTGATAGTTTATTTTGCTGTGCAGAAGCTCTTTAATTAGATCCCATTTATCAATTTTTGCTTTTGTTGCAATTGCTTTTGGTGTCTTTGTCATGTAACTTTTGCCCATACCTATGTCCCAAATGGTATTGCCTAGGTTTTTTTCTAGGGTTTTTGTGTTTTTGGGTTTTACATTTAAGTCTTTAATCCATCTTGAGTTGATTTTTGTGTAATATATGGTATAAGAAAGGGGTTCAGTTTCAATTTTCTGCATATGGCTGGCCAGTTCTCTCAGCACCATTTATTAAATAGGAAATCCTTTCCCCACTGCTTGTTTCTGTCAGGTGTGTCAAACATCAGATGGTTGTTGGTGTGCAGTCTTATTTCTGGGTTCTCTATTCTGTTCCATTGATTTATGTGTCTCTTCTTACACCAGTGTCACACTGTTTTAGTTACTGTAGCCTTGAAGTATAGTTTGAAGTCAGGTAGTGTAATGCCTCCAGCTTTGTTCTTTTTGCTTATAATTGTCTTGGGTATTAGGCCTCTTTTTTGGTTCTATATGAATTTTAAAATAGTTTTTTCCTAAATCTGTGAAGAGTGCCAGTGGTAGTTTAATAGGAATAACATTGAATCTATAAATTGCTTGGGGAAGTATGGCCATTTTCATGATATTGATTCTTCCTATCCATGAGCATGGAATGTTTTTCCATTTTTTGTGTGTCATTTCTGATTTTTTTGAGCAGTGGTTTGCATTCTCCTTGAGGAGGTCCTTCACTTCCCTTGTTAGCTGCATCCCTAGGAATTTTGTTCTTGTTGTTTCAATTGTGAATGGGAGTTCATGTGTGATTTGACCCTTGGCTTGCCTGTTGCTGATGTATAGAAATGCTAGTGATTTTTGCACATTGATTTTGTATCCTGAGACTTTTTGGGCTCAGACAATGGGGTTTTCTAGATACAGAATCTTGTCTTCTGGAAACAGGAATAGTTTGACCTCCTCTCTTGTTATTTGAGAACTGTTTATTTATTTCTTTTGCCTGATTATCCGTGGCAGAATTTTTAATACTATATTGAATAGGATTGGTGAGAGGGCAACTTTGTCTTGTGTCGGTTTTCAAGGGGAATGCTTCTAGCTTTTGCCCATTCAGTATGATATTGGATGTGGCTTTGTCATATATAGCTCTTATCATTTTGAGATATATTCCTTTAACACCCAGTATATTGAGAATTTTTAACATGAAGAGATGCTGAATTTTATTGAAGATTTTTCTGCATCTATTGAGATAATTATGTGGTTTTTGTCTTTAGTTCTATTAATGTGATGAATCACATTTATTGACTTGTATATGTTGAACCAGTCTTGCATTCCAGGAGTGAAGCCTACTTGTAGGTGGAGAAGCTTTTTGATGGGCTGCTGGATTTGGTTTCCCAGGATTTGGTTGAGGATTTTTGCATTAATGTTCATCAAGAATATTGGCCTAAAGTTTCTTTTTTCTTTTTTTTGTTATATCTCTGCCAGGTTTTGGTATCAAGGTGATGCTGAGAATGAGTTAGAGATGAGTCCCTCTTTTTCAATTGTTTGGAATAGTTTCAGTAGAAATGATACCAGCTCTTCTTTGTACCTCTGGTAGAATTCAGATGTTTATCTGTCTGGTTCTGCAATTTTTTTTTTTTTTTTTTTTTTTTTTTTTTTTTTTGCCTAGTAGGCTATTTATTACTACCTCAATTTCAGAACTCATTACTGGTCTATTCAGGGATTCAATTTCTTCCTGTTTCAGTCTTTGGGAGGGTATATGTGTTTAGGAATTTATCTATTTCTTTTAGAGTTTCTGGTTTATTTACATAGAGGTGTTTATAGTATTCTCTGCTGGTAGTTTGTATTTCTATGGGGTCAGTGGTAATATTCCCCCTATCATTTCTGAGTCTGTTGATTTGAGTATTCTCTCTTTTTTTTTTATTAGTCTAGCTAGTGATCTATTTTATTGTTTTCTTCAAAAAAACAGGTCCTTGATTTCTCAACTTTTTTAAAGGGTTTTTAGTGTCTCTATCTCCTTCAGTTTAGCTGTGATCTTGGTTATTCCTTGTCTTCTGCTAGCTTTGGGGTTTCTTTGCTTTCGGTTCTCTAGTTCTATTATTTGGGATGTTATTTTGTTAACTTGAAATTTTATTAACTTTTTGATGTGGGCATTTAGTGCTATAAATTTCTCTCTTAACACTGTGTTAACTGTATCCCAGGATTCTAGTACATTGTATTTTTGTTCTCATTAGTTTTGAAGAATCTCTTTATTTCTGCCTTAATTTTCTTGTTTACCCAAAAGTAATTCAGGAGAAGCTTATTTAATTTCCATGTAGTTGTATGGTTTAGAGTTAATTTCTTAATCTTGAGTTCTAATTTGATTGCACTGTGGTCCAAGGGAATGTTTCTTATGATTTCAGTAATTTTGCATTTGCTGAGAACTGTTTTACTTCCAATTATGTGATCAATTTTACAGCAAGTGCTGGATGGTAGTGAGAAGAACTTATATTCTGTTGTTTTGGGGTGGAAAGCTCTGTAGATATCTATCAAGTCCACTTGATCCAAAGCTGAGTTCAGCTCCTGAATATCTGTTAATTTTCTGTCTCAGAGATCTGTATAATATTAGCGGTGGGGTGTTAAAGTTTCCCATTATTATTGTGTGTGAGTCTAAGTCTCTTTGAAGGTCTCTGAGGACTTGCTCTCTGAACCTGAGAGTGACTGTGTTGGGTGCACAGATATTTAGGACAGTTAGCTCTTCTTTTTGAATTGAACTGTTTACCATTACGTAATGCCCTTCTTTGTCTTTTTCAGTCTTTGCTGATTTAAAGTCTGTTTTGTCAGAAACTAGGATTGCAATCTCCACATTTTTCTGTTTTCCATTTGCTTGGTAAACTTTTCTTCATCCCTTTATTTTCAGCCTATGTGTGTCTTTGCATGTGAGATGGGTATCTTGAAGACAGCGTACTGATGGGTCTTGGTTCTTTATCCAGCTTCCCTTCTATGTCTTTTAATTGGGGCATTTAGCCCATTTACATTTAAGGTTAGTATGTTATGTGTGGATTTAATCCTGTAGTCATGATGCTAGCTGATTATTTTATGGACTTGTTTTATGTGGTTGCTTCATAGTGTCAATGGCCTGTTTACTTCAGTGTGTTTTTATAGTGGCTGGTAACAATTTTTTCTTTCCATATTTAGTGTGTCCTTTAGGAGCTCTTGCAAAGCAAGTCTAGTGTTAATGAATTTCCTCAGTATTTGCTTGTTTGAAAATGATCTTAGTTCACCTTCGCTTATGAGGCTTAGTTTAACCAAATATGAAATTCTGGGTTGGAAATTCTTATATTTAAGAATGTTGAATATTAGCTCCCAATCTCTTCTGGCTTGTTGGGTTTCTACTGAGAGATCCACTGTTAGTCTGATTGACTTCACTTTATAGGTGACCTGGCCTTTCTCTCTGACTGTCCTTAACATTTTTTTTCTTTCATTTTGACCTTGGAGAATCTGATAATTATTTGTCTTCAGGATGATCTTCTCATGGAGTATCTTTCTGGGGTTCTCTGCATTTCCTGAATTTGAATCTTGGCCTGCCTAGCAAGATTGGGGAAGTTCTTCTGGATGACATCCTGAAACACATTTCCTATATAGGTTTCATTCTCTCCATCTCTTTCAGGTACCCCAATCAGTTGTAGAGCTGGTCTTTTTATGTAATCCCATATTTCTCAGAGACTTTGTTTCTTCCTTTTTATTCTTTGTTTTTCTATTCTTATCTGACTCTCTTCTTTCAGAAAGACAGTCTTCAAGCTCTGAGATTCTTTCCTTCACTTACTCTATTCTGCTATTAATACTTGTGATTGCATTGTGAAGTTCTTGTTGTATGTTTTTCAGCTCTATCAGGCTGGTTATGTTCCTCTCCATACTGGTAATTTTGGCTGTCAGTTTCTGAGTGTGTTTTATCATTATTTTTAGCTTTTTTGCATTGGGTTACAATGTACTTTTTGAGCTCAGCGAATTTCATTTTTATCCACATTCTGAAGCTTACTTCTGTCATTTCAGCCATCTCAGCCTGAGCCCAATTCTGAACCCTTGCTGGAGATGTGTTGCAGTTACTTAGAGCAAGGGAGCACTCTGGCTGTTTTAGTTTTCAGCATTTTGAGGTGATTCTTTCTCATATTTGTGGGTTTATCTACCTTCAATCATTGAGGGTGCTGACCTTTGGATGGGGTTTGTGTGTGTGTGTGTGTGTGTGTGTGTGTGTTGTTGTTGTTGTTTGTTTTTCTTTTAACAGTCTAGTCACTCTTCTGTAGGGCTGCTGCATTTTGCTGGGGGTGCACTCCAGTACCTAGTTGCCTTGGTTTCTCCAGTATCCGGAGACATCATCAGTGAAGGCTGCAGAAAAGCAAAGATGGCAGGCTACCCCTTCCACTGGGAGCTCTGTCCCAGGGGGTACTGACCTCTTGCCTGCCTGGATGTGCCTGTAGGAGGTAGCTGGAGATCTCGGTTGGGAGGTCTCACTCAATCAAGGGGAACAGGATCAGGGACTTGCTTAAAGAAGCAGTCGGGTTGCATTTTGGTAGAGAGGCTCTGTTGTGTTGGAGATCCCTTCAGCCCCCAATTGGCTTGGGTTCTCCAAGACCCAAAGGTGGGACCAGCTGAGATGCTCAAACAGTAAAGGTGGTGGCCTGCTCTCCTCCCCAGGGACTTCATCCCAGGAAGAAATTAGAACTCTGTTGGCCATAGAACATGGGCAGTAGTGGCCTGAGGCCCCAGCTTGAAGGATTCACCCAGTGAGGAGGAATGAATCTGGGTCCCATTTATAGAAGCAGTCTGGCCACACCTTGACAAAACAGCTGTGCCGTGCTGGTGAACCACCTCTGCCCTGGGTAGCCTGGACTCTCCAAGGACCACAAGCTGGAATGGCTGAGTCATCCAAACAGCCAAGATGGCAGCTCACCCCTCTCCCTGGGCAGTCCATCCCAGAGAGAGATCAGAGTTCTGTCCATAGAATACATGTGGGTGGAGGTAGCTGGAGGCCCCAGCTGGGAGGTCCCACCCAGCGAGGAGGAGTGAATTGAGATCCAGCTCAGTGAAGCAGTCTAGCTATAGTCTGGCAAAGCAACTGTGCTGTGCTGAGAGGACCCTTCGTCATCTAGACTGTTTGGACTCTCCAAAGCCCATAGGCTGGAATGGCTGAGTCAACCAAACAGCCAAGCTGACAAGGCTGCCCCTCACCCCAGGGGCCCCATTCCATCTCAGGTAGGCTCTGCCCTGTTGCCAGTGACTGGCTGGCATTCCAAGCCAGCAGGTCTTATCTTGTGAGATGCCATGGAATTGGGGCCTGCAGACAGACACTTCTCAGCCCCCTGGATTCAGCCCCCTTCCCAAGGATATGTATAGACCTCCCACCTTGCCTGAGTTTTGGTCACCTCTGTTGGGGATCTTGGGACCAGAGTATGTAAAGTTCCTGGGTCTCACACAGCTCTGTGTGTTGGACCCAAGTTCCTGGTGGTGTGCACTTATGAGGGGATCTCCCAATCCAAGAGTTGCAAAGATCCATGAGAGTAGTGTGGTTTCCCAGGATCGCACATTCACTCACTGCTTCCCTTGTCTAGGGGTGGGGGTTCTCTTGGCTTCGTGTTGCTCCCAGGTGTGCCATCTCCCTGCCCTGCATTTCTTCATTCTCCACGAGTCGAGTTGTTTTCCTCATTATTCCCAACACAAGTACCTGAATATTTCAGTTAAAGGTGTTATAGTCACTCATCCCTTTTTCTCTCCATGAGTGCCACACAATAACTGCCTTTAATTGGACATCTTGCCTCTTTTCTCAATACCTAACTCTTTAATCCCCAGACACTGAAGAATATCTACTAGCATCAACATCATCCAGGAAAATAAGACCTCACCACATGAACTAAATAAGGCATCAGGGACCAGTCCTGGAGAAACAGAGATATGTGACCATTCAGCAAAGAATTCAAAAGAGATGTGTTGGAGAAACTCAAATGAATTCAGAATAACACAGAGAAGAAATTAAGAATTCTATGAGATAAATTCAACAAAGATATTGAAATAATTAAAAAAGAATCTCAGTAGGTACAGCAAACCACCATGGCACGTGGTTACCTATGTAGCAAACCTGCACATCCTGGAACAGAAAATAAAAAATAAAATAAAGAAATAATTTTTAAACAAATAAAGAAGAAAGCCATTCCTGAAAGAATACATAATGTATGATTCTAATTATATGTAGCCCAAACATAAATAAAACTAACCTATGGCATTGTAAGTAAAAAATAAAAATAAAAAAATAAAATGTATCTCTGGGTGGTCACTGTAGCATGGAAAAAAAAAAAAAAAAAAAAAAGAACCAAGCAGAAATTGTTACAGGCCAGGACAGAGTGGCATGACATATTTAAAGTGCTGAAGGAAAAAGGTTTTACCCTGGAGTAGTATATCTGACAAAAATTTCCTTCAAACATGAAAGAGAAATAAAGACTTTCCCAGGCAAACAAAAGCTGAGAGATTTCATTAACACTAGACCTGTTCTACAAGAAAGAAAAGGACATTGATGAGCAATAAATAATCACCTGAAGGTATAAAACTCACTAGTAATCATAAGTCCACAGAGAAACACAGAATATTATAACACTGTAACTCTGATGTGTAAACTACTCAAGTAGAAAGACTAAATGATAAACCAATCAAAATAATAACTACAACAACTATTAAAGACTTAGTCAGTACAATAACACATAAGTAGAAACAACAAAAAGTTAAAAAGCAGGGGGATGAAGGTAAGGCATAGAGTTTTTATTAGTTTTATTTTTGCTGATTTGTTTGTTTATGCAAATTGTGTTAAGTTGCTATCAGATTAAAATGATGAGTTATAAAATAGTATTTGCAAGCCTCATGATACCATCAAAAAAAAAAAAAAACATGCAATGGATATACAAAAAACAAAAAGCAAGAAACTAAATCATAAAACCAGAGAAAATCACCTTCAGGTGACAGGAAGAAAGGGAGAATGAAAGAATGCAAAGAAATGAAAGAAAGAAAGCAAAAAATGAAGAAAAGACTATAAGACAACCAGAAACAAATAACAAAATAACAGGAGTTTTCCTCTCAATAACAACAGTGAATGTACATGGACTAAACTCTCCAACAAAAAGACATAGACTGGCTGAGTGGATGAAAAAACAAGACCCATGGATTTTTTGCCTACAAGAAACCCACTTCACCTATAAAGACACACATAGACTGAAAATAAAGGGATGGAAAAAAATATTCCATACCAATGGAAACAAACAAACAAAAAAGCTGTACTTATATCAGACAAAATAGATTTTAAGACAAAAACTATAAGAGACAAAGAAGGTCATTCTATATTTATAATTATAAAGAGGTCAATTCAGCAAGAGGATATAACAATTTTAAATGTAGATACACCCAGATATATATATTAGAGCACCCAGATATATAAAGGAAATATTATTAGAACTAAAGAGAGAGATAGGCCCCAATACAATAGTAACTGGAGACTTCAACGTGCCACTTTCAGCATTGGACAGATCTTCTGTACAGAAAATCAATAAAGAAAAGTTCGACTTCATCTGTACTATAGAACAAATGGATCTAATAAACATTTACAAAACATTTCATCCAAGAGCTAACTTTGACTAGATATTTCTGAAAAGACAGCATATAAATGGCAAGCAGGCATATGAAAATGCGCTCAACATCATTAATCATCAGAACAATGCAAATGAAAGCTAAAATGAGATAACATCTCACCCCAGCTAAAATGGTTTATATCCGAAAGACAGGCAATAACAAATGTTGGCAAGGATGTGGAGAAAAGGGAACCCTTGTACACGGTTGGTGGGAATGTAAATTAGTACAACCACTGTGGAGAACAGTTTGGAGGTTGCTCAGAAAACTAAAAACTGAGCCACCATATGATCCAGCAATCTCCCTGTGGGTATATACCCAAAAGAAAGAAAATTAGTATATCAAAAAGATACCTGCATTCCTATGTTTGTTGCAGCATTGTTTATAATAGCTAAGATTTTGAGGCAATCCAAGTGTCCATCAACAGAAGAATGAATATGGAAAATGTGTTATTTATGTGCACAATGGAGTACTGTTTAACCATAAAAATAAATCAATCAATACCAGGCAAATTTTATCAATTTGAAAATCTCCATGTTTACTTTTTACTTGTTCTGCCAAATTAAATCCATTTTCTTGATATTATACGTATTCACTATGATGCATCCAAGACTTCTCTTTGAAGTTCAATCCAGTAAAATATAGTTGGAGGAAGAGTAAGGATTTTGAGGTGGGTGAGATTTTCTCAAAATCGAATTTCTATCTGCTTATTAGATGAAAAAAAATTCACATAAACAATTAATAGAGTTATCAGATGAAAGTCAGATGGACCTAAGAGCATACCAATCAAAAAGATATTTCCAGTAAAAATTCAGCAGAGGAGTCATTCACTCTAAGATGTATAATTTTGTATCTGCCTCATAATCTCTCTAGAGTCATTTTTTAAATCTTAGAATATAATACTGGCAAATTCTGCTGCTGCTGCCAATCCTGATGGAACAAGCTATCAATCTAATTCAAAGTGAAATGATTGCATGTAAACCCCTATCTCTTTCTCAAAATTATCACAGCAGAAAGCAATACATTTGGAACAATATTCAACCCTAGGACAGGCAAATATTTCTGAGGTTAGAGGTGATTTTGTTGTGATTTTTGTTTCTAACATTTTAGCAGAAATGTTTTATATCTCAAACTACCTCAATGTAATTTAAACTCTGATAAAACACTTCACCATCTGGCCTAGTTCTTTCTTATACCTTGAACAGTTTTCCCCAAACAATAGCAAAATACAGTCATTTGTTGCATTTGTTGATCCTCTTGTCACCTCATATTTAACTATTCTTTATTAACACATCTAGTTAACTGATACTACAGAATGTAAAGGAATGCAAATGATCTGGCTGGTGCAATTGAAAAAATATTATAATTGCCATGAAATGAACAAAGGGACTCTAATTATGTATGTTAATAGGACAAAGATGCACAGTGTTCTGCTTATAATGGTTTAATGACATCAGTTTTATGGTTGAGATTTCCAGCATTTCTCATATCAGACTGTATATCATATTAGGCAATTAGTAACTTGATTCACACTGTACAGGGTGGTTTTAAAATTCAGCTGCACTTTTGCTAATGTGGTTTCCTTTTCTTTTTATATTATCTTATGAAAGAAAATGTTCTTGAGTACTTACTCAGTAAATAACATAAGTATCAATTTTCAATCAGAACGTTACTATCTTGGCATCAAAGTATTTCTCTTAAGAGTGCCCTGGATTTAAAATGTGTATTAAACCTTTTTGGTGTAATTTATCCTCTAAAATAAAGATGCACACTTAACAAAGGCTAAAAGAGTTTATGAAAATGCGTTCAATCAAACATGACACTTACCAAGAATGGAAGAGCAATGACATCCCAAAAACTAGCGGAAAGAAATTAAAGCAGAAAAATTACTTTTGAGCTGTTAATACTTCAGGCAAGAGTAATGTTATTACATTGTTGTTTCATGGAAAAGAAATATCCATGATAGGACTGAAAAGCAATACCTACAAATAATAATTTCACAACTGTATAAGAAAAGTAATTTGGAAAAAAATCTTTTATTTAATAGAGAAACTTTAAAAAATTACAGCATTTTTTATATCTCCATTTAGATACTTTGGTTCATGAAATAAGTTCTCTTCATGAGATTTTGTTTGTTTGTTTGTTTGTTTGTTTGTTTGTTTGTTTGTTTGTTTTTCCCCAGGTTGCTGGCACGCAGTGGCGCCATCTTGGCTCACTGTAACCTCTGCATACTGGGTTCAAGCAATTCTCCTGCCTCAGCTTCCCAAGTAGTGGGACTACAGGTGTGCACCACCATGCCTAGCTAATTTTTGCATTTTTAGTAGAGATGGGATTTCACCATGTTGGCCAGGATTGTCTCAATCTCTTGACCTTCTGATCTGCCCACCTTGGCCTCTCAAAGTGCTGGGATTACAGGCCCAAGCCACTGTGCCCGGCCTGAGATTTTTTTTTAAATAAAATTGTTTCATTTGCATAACATAGTGGTTTTAGGACTACCGAAAACATTTTCTCCAGGTGTAGTTTATAATATAATCTTAGTATTTTAGATGTTTATTTTTCTATAATTTCAGGCATTTGGAGAATGTGAGGAAAATCTTTTAACAGTCAAGAAAGTCATTAAGAGTCAGCAGTATAGTTTTACAGTTCAGTAATGTAAACCATTACTTATTTTAAACATTAAAAAGATCATGCCAACCTTCATTGGCTGCCATTAGAAAGGGGTTTCTGTTATACTTCTGTAAGTTGGATTTTGTTAGTGTAGTTTGCGTGATTTTATGTTGTGTGTGAAGAAAGTACCAGATCATTGTGTCATGGTTAAAACCCAGATTCCACCACAGAATTTTCACATTTTAGATTAGTCACCGTATTTGCTAGCAACACCAAGTTGTGTCTAAAAGGCAGGAGTAAAACAAATCATGTGCAATAAGTAACATATGTGCCTCTTACCTGAGCTCAAAATCTTAAATAATTTCCACATGATTCTAATGATTTCCACATGTGTATCTTTCCTATAGACATTGTTTTATCCGTTTAGTCCATCTGGATGGCAAGATTGTAGTTGTACATAACTGCAAACTGAAGGAAAAAATTAAGAATAAAGGCAGACAATCCAGTAAGTGTCACTTCTTCACTTTATTTTAAGAGCAGTAGTGTCCAATTAGAATTTTCATGATTAGTCAAGAAACGGATATTGTTATTGTAAAGCGGATGGCTTTTATATACTGCTTTGTTGTAAAATATATAGAATACATAATTATTTATAAGGTTTTAGGCTAAGCATTGTGGTAAATACAATGAATAAGGAGCATACCTTTTCATTTGAAAATTTGCATGTGAAAAGGTCATTAACAAAATATGGTGGAATTAACCTAAAAACTTGAAATTGCTTGATCTCTACCACTAGGAGTGTGACATTAGACAAAACCCTCAATATTGTTGAGCCTGAATTTCACTGGTCAAGCTAAGGCTTAAACACGGACACACACAAGGTTATTGTAAAGACAAACTGATGACATACAATGTAATGTATAATCTTGAGATACATTTTTTATTTCTTGTGCATTTATCTGTGTGTTTTCAATGTGTTTTAACATGTGGTATTTTTTTTTTTTTTCTGTGTGCTTTTAATGTGCTTTAAGTTCCTGCCTGGTGGCTTCTACTTGTCTCTTTGAAGTAGGAATCAAGATTGCAGTGGTCTAAGTCTGCAGGGGAGCTTGCAGACTTAGGTGATTCATATGTTCAAGGAAGGATGAACGTAATTGTTGAAATAAATGAGAGTACCTGTTAAATTTTGTGATTGCCTGTCCTTGTACACAGGAAGAAGACAAGCTTTAAAAGTTTGCAAGATTATAGGGAAAGACACAGAAAGGCAAGGAAACAAAGGAATTGAGGCTGGTAGCTAAAGGACTCTTGAAGTGATTAACTAAGTGTTTTGAAAAGGAAGGAATGCCTAAAATAAACCCAGAGGCTAGAAGAAATAGTTGGGTGTCAAAGGACTGAAAGTTTCAATAAGATCAAAGAATAGGTGTGCAGGTGTGTCTGAAAAGAAGTGATGCTGTACTCACAAAAGAAGGTAATGGAGCTTAAGCTTTCTAATCCTAATGTGTGGATGCTCAGTTTCAGGGGAGGAAAAGTTCATGGTGATATGAGTCATGGCATAGGGGAAATAAGGAGTGATAAGAGTCTGAATATTTGGGGGAGATTTATATGGTGAAATCACACAGCGTAATAGAAAGTAGAGGGATAAGAAAGACTGTGAGATAGGAATCAACATCCTCAATATATCTCTGAAATGTAAATGAGAATTTGTATTTTTTATTTATGTAAAGTTACTTTACATCAATGTTAATGAAAGGCAAATGACAAAGAAGATACAGAACGGTAGCAAATGGTTTCAGATTCATGTTGTGAAAGTTTTTGTAAATTTTAAAGTAAAATGTAAGTCTGGGAGAATGGTAACACTTCCTATTTCAAAAGAAAGGGAAAAACCTTAGAGAGTGAGCCTTCCACTGGACAGATCTGTAAGGAAAATAATGTTCTCAGGGGATGACCATGTTTCTGACTATGCCTGCAAATAATTATCATTCTATAATAATATATAAGTAATGTAGATAACCTTCTATAATATAATGTAATAAGATGTACTATTTGTAATTCTGCAAAGCTATTTCTAGCCATAGGAAATAAAAAATTATAGATCCTGTTAAACTGTTCATTAAGAGTTCAAACAAGTATTGAATTATGCTAAATAATAGTAACTCAACATTAATTTGGTTAATTTAATGACATTAACATTTGCTTTTTTTATTACCCTCTATGTCTAATGGAGACACTGGCTACAACGAACTGAATAAGTTTTTGACAATATTTCCTGGCATTATGGCCTTTGCCAGATGATTTTGCCTCTATTGACCATCATGTTTTGCATTTGGATTTGAAGTGTACATTAGCATGATAAAATGATTCTCCTGTCATTTTCCCACAAGCTGTTTCTCATTTAGTTAAATACTTCTTCCGAGGTCAGAGACTCCACCGGTTTCAAAGTGAGATCGGCATGCAGATGAAATTTTTAGACCATATTGAAAAAATGAAAAATTGGACTCGTCATCACTTTTTCCCGAGAGGAAAGCTGCCCTCTGCAGAGCCAAGGAAAGAAAACAGCAGTGAAATAATATAGAAACCCAGGGAACAGCAGGTAGAAGAATTAGTCATGGTTGCTTTGGAGTATAAAATTTTACCTCCAATACACTGCCAAAAATACTAAACGATTTAACACAACATCTTATTCTAGTTTTACAAAATATGGGTTCCTAGGTTTTCTTCCTTTTATGCCCCTGTGTTTTCTTGATGTCTTTTACCTGGTTCCAGTTACCTTAACTTTTGGTAGGAGATAGCATTTTCAGAGCAATATGCCAAGACTTGCCCACATGAGTCCTATTGACCTTGATCAAGGCCACAAGGCAAAATCCCTAGTCCTTACTTTGAAAATTAAGTTGATATTTCCAGACATATATTCATCTGGTTTTGCTATTCCACATATGAGAATTATTTCTCTGAAAGGTTTGATTTACTTCTATTAATTATTATTCAAAAATATACCCTGTGAAACAATTGTAACTAAATACCACACAAATGAAAACAGATGGTAGTGTAATCTAGACAAAGAATTTGGCCCAGGGGGTTAAAAATAAAAAGAATGTAATAGAGGAAGAATTTTATTTAATTGCCCTCAGAAAGTCAACATGAAAAGTGATTGAAATAGGTTTTGCTGGTATCTCTCTGTTTTAAATATATTTGTATTTCTAAAGTAAAGCATCTATAAAGATAATCCAAAACTTAAGTAGTGAAAATAACTATTTTTTCATACTCAATTACAACATTTAAGTCCGTATTAACAAGCCAAACCGAAGTAAAGATTTACCAAGTGAATTACGAAAATATGACATCTGGATGATGAAAGTGAGTTTGATAGTTTTAAAAATAATTTGAATGACTAATTAAAAGTTTACCTTAGTCATTAGGAAGCTTATGACTGCTCTCACTGTCTTTTTCCAGCATTATCTTTGCAGACTTTGTTCATCCAAGATCAAAACAATTAGTCAATTTCATCAGCTCCTTTAAATAATGCATCTGGAAAGTGAAAAATAGTCTATCTGATGACAAGACCTTTCACCATGTTAGGAGGAGGTTTCTTTGTTCTCATTAACATCCACTAAAAAGACCCTGGTGTGGAGGCCCACTCTGGAAAAGTTGGCCTCCAGTGCACAAGATGAAGAGGAAAGGTCAAGTTCACCAGATTTTAATCACTCAGAAGTACATCTGCCTGAAAAGCCTAGTCAAAGATCTGCATGAGGCAATGTACTTAACACCTTCCAAATTCCCTTTTCAGCACAGATTACCCACTCTACTTATAGCACCAGATGGATTCTTGAAAAAGTGTTGCAATGTAATCAGGGATCAAGGTTAAAATAAATTTTATAAACAGTACTAAGGCTAACTACGTTTACAAACCACTTTGGTACATTTCTTTGGTCTCCTCCATTCATTTTGCCATCAGTCGTTGATTTAAAAGGTTATGTGAATGTGTATATTTTTTCTAATGTAACATTTACAAAGAAAGCACTTACGTAAATAAACCTTTGGAAAATGAGGTTGCTATGATTAAAGCACAAATGTGGGCATGTGCCATGGAAAGTACTGTTCTTTTCTTTAATACTATGTTAACAAAAAGTTATTTAAATAAATTTCATGTAGAAATCTTATGCATACATTCAATATCATAGACACTTTTTGCCAATATTATTTTTTAAAAAGTATATAAGTACATTTATACTGGAAATATCTACAATACTTTTCCTGGTACAAAAATCTTTGGGAGCAGACATTCTCTCATATCTTTATAATATGTTTTTAATGTTAAAACACCAGAGCCAACTCTAGCTGTCTATTTTTATTATGAGGTATAATTCCACAGATATTGACATGTGTCACCTGTGTTGAAGTCATATTTGGCCAACTCTTTGTGCTCACCAGGGAAGCATCGATCTTCAGCTTTCATTAAGTGGTAGAAACAGACCATTGGCATAAAAAATTATTTTTAAAAATAAATGGGAGAATTTTCTCCCTGGGGACTACACCACTACTGTTCTCCAGTAATTTGAATTATTGAATGGACTAAATAAAAGTCATCTCTATTCTTTTTCTTCTTTTTCTTTTTTTGTCCAGACAAACCTGAAATGCAAGTTGATTTTTTAAAAATCTTTTATCCCCTCAGCTTGTTAGGATTTATCCTTGAATGTTCTGTTCTGTGCACTCTGCATGGAGTGCTATCACGTATTTATCTAGCAATCTCTAAAAAAAAATACAGAGCTTTTAAAGAAAATAAAAGCTACAAAGCCCATAATATTTGCCAAACTATTAAACATGATGTGCAATTGTGAGGCTGCTTGACAGAAGATTTCAAAAAAAGAAACTTTTCGTTTTTTTAAGTCTTTTCTGATCAATGGCTTTAAAGTCCTTCTCACTGTGTCTGCATGGCAGCAGAATATATGAATGACAAACAAGATAACTCATGTAACAATTTTAATTTGATTATATTCTATACATATTTGTTAAGAACCTACTATATGCAGGAACATGGTCTAGTAGCATTGCTGATTACATTATCCATCCCTTCACCTGTCAATTCAATACTAAAACCTCGACTCAACATTAACTCATTCTAGAAGCTTTTCTTGTTGATCAACTCCTCTACTCCCAGCTAGGTGAAATTCACCCTCTTGTGCTGCCATGTTTGTATCTATGTCATTCCACTAACCCACTGGGTTATAAATGTTTAATGTAATTACATCCCATACTAGGGTTTTTCTTGACATTAAGAACTCTATCTTTACTTAACATGTTGTGTAGACTGTATGTAGCACAGTAACTGAGTTGAATGAATGAATTCAGCTGAAAAAATGAGTGAATAAAGATGTAGTCAAGAAGTTTATAATATCATAAAAAGCAGATAAGTGTAGAGATCATAACAGTAAGATGTGGTTTGAATGTTTGTCCCCTCCAAATATCAACTGGAAATGTGATTTCCAATGTTGAAAGTGGGGCCTAGTGGGAGATGCTTGGATCATGGGTTGTTTGGATCATGGGTCTATCATGAGTGGCTTAACACTATCTCCTTGATGGTAGTGAGTCCTCACTCAGTTACTGCAGGAGAAATATGGTTGTTTTAAAGAATCTGTGACCTCCTTTATCTCTCTCTTGCTCCTGCAACAGAAGAATGGACTAACACAATATATGTTAGAATCTGATAAATAGCTGAAGAGTGTTAAAGAGCTATAGAGTAGAAGAGTAGAAAAGGTACATTTGTGTGGTCATAAGTAAAGGTAACCTTGGCAATTAACCATAAATGATAAGTAGGAATTCAATAAGGAGACAAGTCTGGATGGTGAGGGGAAGTATCACAAGGAGGAACAATATGAACAGGTCAGAAGCAGAATAATGCTAATCAGGTAAGAAAGAGGCATAACAAACTGATTAAACCTGCAGACTCTGGGACCAGCCTGCTGAAGTTCAAATCCTGTAGCATCAACCTCTACTTCTAGGGCTGTGAGCAAGTTGCCTAACATTTTTGTGTCTTGCTCTTTTTGTTTGTTTTTGGGATTTTGCTTTTTTTCTCATCTATAAATGATGGATAACAATGGTAACTTCCTCACAAAATTGTTGTGATAATTAAATGATTCAATTCATATAAAATACTTGACACATGATGATGAGCATTGAAAAAACATGGCTATTCTTTTTAGCTAATAACAAAAAGACTTCCTTCTAGAATTTATTTTTGTAAACCAACTCCTCTACTCCCAGCTAGGTGACATTTACCTTCCTGTGCTGCCATGTTTGTATCTCTGTCATTCCACTAACCCCACTGGATTATAATTGTGTCAAGTAATTACATCACATACTAGGTTTCTTCTTAAAGTTAAGAACTCTATCTTAACATGTGTAGACTGCACATAGCACAGCAACTGAGTTGAATGAATCACAGGTATGAAATATATGTGCAGGAAAACAATGGCCTGTAGACCTTGAAAGAGGTTGTGATCCTGCTATTGAGACTACAAAATTCCAGAGTTGAGACTGCACTTGATTTGTAACATAGCATGGAGAGACATGGCTCTATTGTGTTTTAAGAGCATGAGCCAGCAATGTTGAAAGGAGAACCAGGAGCACAAACCACATGGTAGAGTCAAGGAGTCGAGTTAGAAGGTTCTTTCAGAGCTCTAATTGAGATAACAGAGCTTAGCCTAGAGATCATGAGAATGGGAAGAACTAGATGGATGTGACACTGGGGAAGTGGAACCCAACAAGCTTGACAGATGATTAGATGTAAGGGTGTATTAGTCTGTTCTCTTGCCACTAATAAAAACATACATGAGACTGGGTAATTTATAAAGGAAAGAGATTTAATTGACTCGTGGTTCCAAATGACTGGGGAGGTGTCACAATCATGGTGGAAAACTAATGAGAAGCAAAGTCACATCTTACATGGCAGCAGGCAAGAGAGCATGTACAGGGGAGCTCCCCTTTATATAACCATCAGATTTTGTGAGATTCATTCACTATCATGAAAACAGCACAGGAAAATCCCACCCACATGACACAGTTACCTCTGACTGGGCCCTTCCCATGGCATGTGGGAATTATGGGAGCTATAATTAAAGATGAGATTTGGGTAGGACCACAGCCAAACAATATGATTCTACCCTGACCCCACCCAAATCTCATGTCCTCACTTTTGACAACCAGTCATGACTTTCCAACAGTCTCCCAAAGTTTTAACTCATTTCAGCATTAACTCAAAAGTCCACAGTCTAAAGTCTCATTTGAGACAAGGCAAGTTCCTTCCACCTATGAGCCTGAAAAATCAAAAGCAAGTTAGTTACTTCCTAAATACAATGGAGGTATAGGCATTAGGTAAATTCAGCCTTTCCAAATGGAAGAAATTGGCCAAAATTAATGAGCTATAGGCCCCATGTAAGTCTAAAATCCAGCAGGGCAGTCAAACCTCTAATCTCTGAAATGATCTCTTTTGACTCCTTGTCTCACATCCAGGTCACACTGATGCAAGAGGTGGGCTCCCAAGGCCTTGGGAACTCCAATTCTGTGGCTTCATAAGGTACAGCCTCCCTTCCAGCTGCCTTCATGGGCTGGCATTGAGTGTCTTAGACTTTTCTAGGTGTGCAGTGCAAGCTGTCAGTGGATCTACAATTCTGGGATCTAGAGAATGGTGGCCCGCTTCTCACAGCTCCACTAGGCAGTGCCCCAGTGGGGACTCTGTGTAGGTACTCCAACCCCACATTTCCCTTCTACACTGCCCTAGAAGAGGTACTCCATGTGGGTTCCATTCCTGCAGCAAACTTCTACCTGGACATTCAGGCATTTCCATATATCCTTTGCAAACCAGGTGGAGGTTCACAAACCTCAATTCTTGACTTCTGTGCACCCGCAGGCTCAATATCACATGGAAGCTGCCAAGGATTGGGGTTTGCACCCTCTGAAGCCATGGGCCACCCCTTTTAGCCATGGCTGGAGTGGCTGGGACACAAGACACCAAGCCCCTAGGCTGCACAGAGCAGGGGGGCCCTGGACCTGTCCCATGAAACCATTTTTTCTCCTAGGACCCTGGGCCTGGATGGGAGCAACTGCCACAAGGTCTCTGGCATGCCCTGGAGATATTTTCCCCATTGTCTTGGTGATTATTATTCAGCTCCTTGTTACTTATCCAAATATCTGCAGCCAGCTGGAATTTCTCCCCAGAAAATGGGGTTTTGTTTTTAATTTCATCATTAGGCTTCAAATTTTTCAAACTTTTATGCACTATTTCCTTTTGAATGCTTTGCCGCTTAGAATTTCTTCCCCCATATACCTTATATCATCTCTCTCAAGTTCAAAGTTCCACATATCTCTAGGGCAAGGGCAAAATGCCACTAGTATCTTTGCATAGCAAGAGTGACCCTTACTCCAGTTCCCAACAGGTTCCTCACCTCCATATGAGACCACCTCAGCCTGGACCATATTGTCCACACCACTGGCAGCATTCTGGTCAAAGCCATTCAACAAGTCTCTAGGTGGGAAGTTCCAAATTTTCCCACATCTTCCTGTCTTCTGAGCCCTCCAGATCTCTAGGAAGTTCCAAACTTTCCCCATTTTTCTGTCTTCTTCTGAGCCCTCCAAACTGTTCTACCCTCTGTCTATATTACCCAGTTCCAAAGTTGCCTCCACATTTTGAGGTATCTTTACAGCAGTCCCCCACTCCTGATACCAATTTACTGTATTAGTCTGTTCTCACACTGCTAATGAAGACAAACTTGAGACTGGGTAATTTATAAAGGAAAGAGGTTTAATTGACTCACAGTTCCACATGACTGGGGAAGCCTCATAACTGTAGCAGAAGGCCAATGAGGAGCAAAGTCATGTCTTACATGGCGGCAGGCAAGAGAGTATGTGCAGGGGAACTCCCCTTCATAAAACCATCAGATCTCATGAGACATATTCACTATCATGAGAACAGCACAGGAAAAACCCATCCCCATGATTCAATTACTTCCCACCAGGTACCTTCCACAACATGTGGGGATTATGGGAGCTACAATTCAAGGTGAGATTTGGGTGGGGAAACAGCTAAACTATATGAAAAGGCAAAGGAAAAAAAAGAATTTAAAGATGATTCCAAGGTTCTGAGGCTGCTTGGCTAGAGAAATACTTATTCAATAAACTGTGCTTTCCTCCCTACCTCATATTTAAATATTCTGTTTGACATAGTTCAAGTCCTACCTTTTCTGTGAAGCCTCTTTTGATGGCTTTGTCTAGTTCCTTTTGCCCTGGTTGTCTCTACTTCCCAGCTAGTAAGTTATAAGGTCCTTATTCTTTAATTATAATTAAATTAGGATTTTATCACTTCATAAGATAATGCAGTACTATTTAACACAGTTAAATGTACACCTGACTTGGCCACAAATCTTTGTCTTGTTTTCCAAATAAATAGGAAAGTCCTTTGAGGATACAGACCATATTGTAAATTATCCAACATAGCAGTTAGAATTTATTAAATGTCAAATAAGTAATTAGTAATCAATTCATGGGCCAAATGAAGATCCTTAAATTTTCCCTCTGGAAAATTAAATAGCAGATTGAAAAGTTTTTTCCACCCCTAATTCAAAGGTGTTAACAAGAAACACTTCTAGATTCCTAGATTTTTTTGCACTGTGATTGACCATAGCACTGCCAGAATCAAAATATGAAACAAGTGCTTCATGTTCAACAATACTCTTTATAGACAAGTTTATTATAGCAAAAGTAATGCGAATTAGGTAATAAGTATCTCTATTAATACATCATGAGCAATATTTAACTGAAGTTTTCCACAATGATACTTATAAACCCTATGTTAACAGATAATTTGCCATAAAGTATTTTAGTGTATTCACGTATGAGACCATTGAAGACAAATAAAAAATTATTATAAAATCTGGAAAAAAATGTCAAAAATGTAAATAAATAAATAAAAAGATACATATGTTACATAACAAACAACACTGTTTCCAAAATACATGAATGAATTTGGACAGTGAGATGTTTGCTATTCATTGGCAAGAGTGCTTTATAGTTAGAGTTAACATTAATACCATAGGGTTTAAGAATATTCTGCTATTCAATATGTTGATATTCAGTCTTCTGCCAACATGAGAAATTGTTGAAAACAGACTGGAATTCAACTTCCTGGTAATAGCCTTCCATTTCTAATTAAAGCACATTAGAAGATCAAATATTATAAATAAATGCACTGTGCATTTTATCTTAAGTATTCTTTTAAAAATTAACATAAAATGAGAAACTTGATATTGATTATTTTTACATATTGTTTTTATTTTTTGTTTTACTCTGACTTTCAGAAATGAACGTTAAACCCAGGGTGGAAGAGTCTTACTGGGAGGTGGAGGATGGCTTTTACCAAATCATAATAAAAAACCTACCTAATCACTGAAATTTAGTAAAATTTCTCTCGTCTATTCTCAAACTATACTATTACCTGAGATAATTAACTGTATGATATCATTTGCATATTCAGCCCATGGCTATTTAAAAAGCTATTTCAGTGATTATGTGACTTTTCCATTTGTTTTAACACAAATTCCAAAGGCAGCTTTAAAATTACTAGGAATTGTTCTTTATAATTGTGAGTTTGTTTATAGAAAAAGGGATTTTAAAATTTCTATTTAGAAAATAAACTTCTCAGAAACGGAGAATTTATTGGAAGAAACAGAGAATTTATCATCACTCCCACTTTGAAATATCCAGGAATTCTTATCAGATGATAGAAATGGCAATTAAGTGAGCTGGGCCTGGACTGATAATGATGGGGAATAGTTGAAAATATCAGCTGTTTCACCTGCTTTTGATCAAGTTTTTTCCGGTCTTGAATTCCTGAGTCTATTTTCCAGGTAATTACTGTGTTGTGGAGTTCTGCCCTCTTCCTCCACTAATATCCAACTTTAATACATCTACATCATAATCATCTTGAGTTAGTTGCTCAAAATGAATTTAGACCCAGACAACTGAAATAAGTTTTCATTTCCTGATCATTGTTAGGTGAGAAGATCCTGACCTAATACCAGCAACTTCTTTTCTTCTAACTTGTTTTTATTGTCTTACTTACTTCCATTTTGCGTGTAAAAGATATTCCATACACCAAAGTTGTCTAGCATTCTAGTTAAATATTCATAAAGAATGCACATGAACAAAATATCCCAAATTGACTTGTGTTGCTTTCTTGTTGCTAATTAGATTCTAACCAATTGAAGTAATTACATAATATACTAAGTCAGATGAGTTAAGCGCTGCTTCAGAATTGCACATTGCTTTTATGAAAGCTTATTTTTGTTTTTAATCTACATAGAAATAAGGTTGCCAGATTTAGTAAACAAAAATATAGGACACCTAGATAAATTTGAATTTCAGAAAAATAAATATTTTTTATATGTCCCAAATATTGTATATCTCATTTTTGTTGTCTAAATATTTTTATTTAAAACAAATAGTTGCACCAAGCAAGAGCTTACTTTGCCCACTCCAAATTAAAACAGAGCACAAAAGGAACAAAATTTATTTGGCAGGACCAGTACAATATGTGAACACCCTCCTACTCACTGTGGTTGAGGTAACTTTACTCATATGCAGCTGTTCTCACACAAAATATTAACCCCAAACTATTAATGTTGCACAAAAGGAAGTGGTCTTGATTCTGTATGTGGAGCAGCATGTTCTATAAATGCTGAAAGGTGGGAGAAGCACAAACACAATCCACTTTTTAAAAAACATACTTCAAAGTAGAATTTTCTATTCCCTCCATTCTCCAGTAAAAAAGTAGTGCTGGGATCTGGCACCCAGATTCAGTTTTTGTCCTGACCATTTACAAAGTGTTCCCCCATATGACTTGCATCATTAGGGTTATGGATAATAATAGTTCATTCACTTTGAAGAAAATTGTGTCTAGTCCTTCCTCCTCTTCTTGCCATCATGCTCATATTCCATGGGGCGGCTGCTATCTGAGGGTCTTTTAGAGCCACCGTGCTGTTTTGCTTCTTCCAAAAACTTGTCCAAACTGAAAGGATCTTCCCCAAACTGAACTGATCCTTCTCGGCCTCTCTGCCTACAACCTGAACCAGAAAACTCCTTGTTGGGAACAAATCTGTTGGTCTTTATTCTTGCTTCTAGGTCATCGCCGTACACGTCCTTGTCCAGATTTTTACTGGGCCTATAAATACTGTGGGCCATATCTTTACCACCTCTCCAGGCTTGATCACAAACATTACAAATTTTGTCTTCTCCACCTGCAAATCCACAGTCCATACCCTTGGATTGGTTGATGAGTCTTTGGTCGTACTGACCTTCGTTGGAATTTCAAGGATTACGAACACCAAGAGCAATGACCTCACTGATATCCCCATTTTCGTTTCTCTGAAGTTTCAACCTTTTATCAGGAGCTGCCCTGGAAAGATTCCAGTCAGGCTGTCTCTCTTGTCGCCTGTCATACTGGATTTCATCCCTCTCACGTGCCTCCCTATCCTTTTTTTCCACATGAGCTTTGATCCCAGCTCTTTGCTCCCTGGCTTTCTGAGCCACTTCTCTAAGTTTCTCTTCATGTTTTCTCTTTTCTTTCTGAGCCATTTTTCTCTCTACTCAGGCACGCATTTCCATAGCTTCACAAGCCTTCTGATCAGCAATGTAGAGGGCTTCGGCCAGTTTGGCAACATTTTCATATACCTGTACTGTCTGTAGTCCTCTTCTATCAGCAGCCAGACGTTTGTCTAATGGAATTGTATAACCCTTTGCATTTTTCCAGTTAGAAATACAAGGAGGAAACTGGCACTCTTGTTGTTCCTTTACAGTCATCTTTCGGCTAGGAGAATGCATGACAGGTACAGGAGAAGAAGGTGGTCCCTGGGGAATTTTCTTATTAATCTTGAATCTTGGAGGCTCCGTTGGATCTTTCTGCACTTCTACCATCTGAGTAACCCTCTGTTTAGCTCCAGAGTTGAAAGCTACTCCTTGCTGAGATGGTGTGTATCGGATATACGGAGCAGGAGTCAGTTTGTGAGCTGCCCGAACTGGCATGACAGCAGCGACCTTCTGTGATACAGCTTTTTATAAGGCTACTCTTTCTGTTAACTCTTATAGCTTCTTCATCGGGCCTTTGCAAGTCTGGATCATTTGCATTCATAACATCCTTTGAAACCAGAACAGTGTATTTGCTATAAATGACCTCGTCTTTTGACTGTCCTTGTCGAGTGATTACATCATGTTTAATTTTTCCTTTAGAATCCACCTGAATGGCCAGAGCATCAGACATTTTTTTCTTTCGTCCCATATCCAGTGGATACTGAGCCACATGGATCCCACCTCCATCTCCAAAATCCTCTAATAACCGAGGTATCCAGCCTTCCTGGTATCCGTAAGGGGAAGAAGGTTCTCTTCTGGAAGAGACAAATGAAGTCTGCCATGATCTCTGGGATCTTTTCTTCAGCCTCAAGCTGGTCCTGAAATAACTGAGTAGGTGCAGGTACTTTTATCTGGCAACACTGTATAAGAAGCACCTCAATTTGTCAAAGAAATATGTTTTTGAAGTTTTCAAACCCAGTGCCACTTGTCTAAAACAAATGTTTAAGTCCACATTGTGAAGAGCATAATTAATCCATTTAAACAACTTCTTAACATTATGAAGCTGGTGGTTTAAATTTTCTTCTAAGTTGTTAATTTAAAGTTTTCTGGGCCTAATTATTCATATTTATTTGGCAAATCCTGTGTTCTGGTGAAAGCTAGAAATGACAATAATCTAAAGCACCTTTCAAGTTAAATCTCTGACCTTAGGGTAAACTAGTCGAGTAGTTGCTATTAATAAGACTGTTAACTTAAAAATGTTCATTAGATAATCTAAAAGCAAGCAGACATAACAACAGATGCCCAGATGGCAAGGGCAGGGGTCTAGGAAAGGTGCATATGCAAAATTGTTACCAAGAAAAAAAAACATAAACAAAATAGTAGAAACTTTACATAGTGATGCAGACTTAATATTCAAATGTTCAAAATGCCACCTTCCTACAATATTGAACTTATTACATCTCAGCCCAATAGAATAATCATTCTTATACTGCTCATCTATAAGCATAAAATATTAATAATAATCATTTATGAATTACAAAAGTGCAGTGGACCTAACATATATTGACTGGGTGCTGATTTCATTAGATTAATCAAGTATTTGATATCTTAAAAGACCCTAGTGGCCCAAACACAAAGATTCTGAATGCTATGTCAATGTGTAGAAAACCCACAGGAGTAATTAAGATACTGTTCACAAATTTAGTATGGACAAATTCCATATACTGGATTTGACAGCCAAGCAGTAGCAATACTGAAATCATTTATAAATGAGAAAAGGACAGTTTTAGCAAGGAAACTCATAGCTTTATTTCATTTATAAAAGTAGATATAAATTATAAACAATAGATTTACAAACTGAATCCAAAATAATATTCAAAAATATACTATGCCCAAGTTGGGCTTATCTTGGGAATACAAATACGCTTTTAGCATTGAAAATATATTAAAATTACATGACTAGATTAAAGGAAAAAATCCACAAGGTCATCTAAGAAATGCAGAAATGTTATAAAATTCAACATCTCTTGTGTACAGTAACAATAGAAAACTAAGAAGAGAGGCAACTGCTTAGCCTGAAAAAAGATAGGTATCAAAGTATATCACAAATATCCTCTTAGTAGCAAGACATTAAATGTGTTCCCTTCAAAATCTGAAATAAATTAAGGATTGCAAACAATTGCTACTTTTATTGAGGATCCTTTCCAATATAGTAAGAAAAACAAATTAAATTAAAGGCATAAATATTTGAAGAATATTTAAAAGAAGAAAATAGTTCCTATTCATAGATGACATGACTGACCACATAAAATATCCAAAATTTTCTACAGGCAAATTTATAGAAATAATGAGAATTCAGTATGGTGGCTTGCCATAAGATTCCTATTCAAAAACAGGTGGTATCTCAATACATAAGGAATAAACAAACAATGGCTAAAGCATAGGGTGAAAGGAAAGAGGGAGAGCAAGAGACTATTTACAATAATGGAAACAAAGTGTGTAGAAATATGAGTATAGAAAATGTAAACCTTATTGAAAGATATTAAAGATCTAAAGAAACAGAGGGGTATTCTGTGTTCAAGAATATAAAGACCCAATATGTTAAAAGTGTGTATATGTGTATGCGTGTGTATATATGTGTGTGTACATATATATACTCTTCTCAATTTCTACCACTGCCCCTTTTATTACCCTAGCCTAATCCACCAGCATCTTTCACATTTTTTCTAATTTTCTTCCAGCTGGTCTCCACACTTCTACCCATAGCCTTGGAACATGTCAATCTTGTGCTCAAAATTCCTCAGTAGATTCACGTTTCACCAAATAGATGCTAAAATCCTTAAAATTGCCTGCAAGATGCTAGAGGAACTGGCCCTACAATTACCTGTCAATCACATCTCCTGTCACTCTCTTCTCATTCACTTTGCTCCTAACATAATGACTTCCTAGCTATTCCTCAAACACACCAGTATCCTTCCTGTTCTAGCTGTTTCCTCTACATCGCTAAAGCCTTCATCTAGTTCATGTCCTTGCTAAAATTATTTCTCGGAAAAGTTGATGTAGTTTAGATATTTGTCCTTACTCAAATCTCATGTTGAAATGTAATCCCCAGTGTTGGAAGTGGGGCTTGGTGGGAAGTGTTTGGATCATCCGGTGGATCGCCCGTGAATGGCTTGAGCATCCCCTTGGTGTTAAGTGAGCTCTCACTCTGAGTTCACAAGAGATCTGGTAGTTAAAAAGTATGTGACATCTACCCCCAACCTCACCCACTCCACTTTCTTCCTCACAAGAGCTCCTGCTCTGACCATGTGATATGCCTGTTCCCGCTTTACCTTCTGCCATGCTTAGAAGCTTCCCTAGGCCTCCCCAGAAACAGATGTCAGTACTATGATTACTGTACAGCCTGCAGAACCATGGACCAATTAAACTGGTTTTCTTTATAAATTACTCAATCTCAGGTATTTCTTTATAGCAATGCAAGAATGGCTTACTATAAAAGTCAACCCTGACTATTATATTTAAAATTTCAACTGGTTCTCTGCTGTGGGAGTCCTATCTCACTTTATTTTTCTCAATGACATTTGTTACCTTCTTATGTACTATATAATTCACTTATTTATTATGTTTATTTTCAGTCTCTGCCCTATTTGAACTTAATCTTCATGAGGGCAGGGATTTTTTTTTATTATTGTTATATCTACAGCATAATTAGCAGTTCCTGGAACATATGCATGGCAGACATACCTGACAGCAATAACTTAAATGAAGGATACTGAGAATGACTCTGCATTTTAGGCATACCTGATAGCCATAACTTAAGCATCCCCTGAGAATGTGGATGTATCTAAACTATATAAACTTCAGACTTTTTACAAATGGTACAAAACTGTGTCTTTTTACAAATGGTTTTCCTGTCTAGGCTGTCACCACTGGACTGCCTTATATGTAAGTTCCTTTGATAAACCTTATGTCTCATTCTCTGGTTCTGGGGCTCTTCTTCAGTCTCTCAGACACAGCACCTTCTTATTAGAATCAATACAGGTCTGGCAGGACGAGATAGTAGGCATTCAAAGAATATTTGTTAAACGTGCAATAAGTGAAACGCAATTTAGACTATAATGAGACAGGGATTACTAATAAAATCATTTTGTAATTATTATGTATACCCCCTAGAGTGGAAAAAAATTAAGAAATATAGCAATCTGGGGAGAATGTGAATCATCAGAAATTCATACAAGTTGCTGCCAAGACTGCAAATTTGGACATTTTTTGGAAAACCTGTTGATATTATTTTGTAAAGTTACACATTCATGTGCCTTGCAAACCGATAATTCTACCTTTATGTAGTAACCCTAGAAAAACTTATATATGTGCTTAAAACACATGCAAGAATATTCATAACAGTATGATTAATAATAAAATATGGAAGCTACAAAGATGTACAATGACAAAGGAATAAATAAATTAATAGTGTTATGTTTACTCAATTAAATATGAGAAAGCAGTTAAAGTGAATGAAACACAACTATTTGTAAAAATATGGATGCATCTTAAAATGTTAAACAGAAAAGTCCTATAAGACTACGGAAGATATGAAACTATTTTTATAAATCTCAACAGAAATAATATTAGGCTATATTTGACTTTGACTTACATGCATATGTCAAAAAAGCTACATATATGTGTTTGTGTGTCTATGAGCATGTGTGTGTGTGTTTGTGTGTGTGTGTGTATGTAAATAAATAACTACAGTAATTTTCTCTGGTGGAAAGGTAGGAGGATGGACATGCAAAGTGTATATGAGTAGATGAAAGTCATGTTAACGTTTTAGTTCTTGAGTTGGTTGATTGGTTCACCAATGCTTATTATTTATTTTTCTAACATATATTATAGATATATACACACATTGTAAATATATCAAATGTAATTTTTATATTTTTAAAAATATTTAAATATTTGTATATTTGAACAAAAAATGACAGGGAAAAGGAATTGCAAAATCTCATAGCACTGTTTCACTTTCTTTAAAAATAAGTTTGAGTATGTTAGTGATGTGGAACAATTGTTCATCAGCTTCCTTTTCAAAATTCTCAGAGATCTTTTGATCACTGATTAATCCCAAATTCTGTGGTTTGTAATATATTCTATTTAAAGTTTTGATCTTTCAAACTTCTTTAAGAAGTCTCACTACATCTTTGCAATCCAAGTGTTTTATTTTTAGTGTTTCACTTTGCTCTTTTTATTAGCTGAAATGACCTTCTTGAATTATTGTGGCATAGAGGAAAGAGGAAGAAGGAAAAAGTCATCTGAAGAAGTGTTCTTTCTAACCAGCTCATCTATTCCACGTCCTTACAAATAATTCAACTGTGTTTATTCTCAATCAAAACATTGCTATTATTAGAATGATGGATAGCCTGTTCTTTACAGTTCTATCATATTTCCTGATCCATGCCAGTTGCCTAGCTGGAGCCATAAATGTGGCCACAGTAATAGGTGGCTGTGAGGATTTTGTAAGAGGCATTTTCTTCTGCAGGGCAAACAAAATGCTTGGAATGGAGGATTAAAAAATAGTAAAGCTCATTTCCATTGCATTATGTATTTTGATGTATTTCTAATGTATTCCTTTTCAAAACATATCTTTGCTGGAGTAGAGGTAAAGACAGAATGAGCAACAGTTGCTGTTTTATGCACATCAAGTACCCATTTTTAAAACTCTTAAAAATGCAGCAAAGCAATTTAAAAAGAGCAAGTGGCACAGTTGCTTTTTTTAAAAAAATATGTTTTCTCTATAGCTACATTTACCAGACTCAAGATATGCAAATGAAACAATATATGAATTTAATTTGACTATACCAAGTTTCTTTCAAAACTGTCTAATACAAAGATATTAAATCCATCTATTTATGCATTAAATCCAGATTTCTTAATACAGAGCCAACACTTCTTTCTCAGTTATTCAACAGGATTGCATTTTGTATCAAGATATATTTCAGATGTTGAAAAGATTCCACTTTCAACAATACTTTGGAGAAACAACAGTTTTATTAATCATTAGTCAACGTTTTCTTCCCTTTAAGTCCTCTCCTTGACTTTCTGTAGTAACTGAGAAATTTCCAAGTACGTGAGAATTTGCCTTGCTATTGAAGTCAAATTATTTTATGTGTTTGAATTACAAATTGAAGGAGGCTATGGTTTTATTGACTCACTTTTGTGTTCAAATGCAGAAGTTTTTGAAATCATTCTGTGCTCATAGTCTGTGATTGCTCCTTCTGAGTACCCTTCTCCTCTTTTGAAGTCATTGTTTTATAAAGATGAAAAAAAGACATGTTCTATTAGCTAAATCAATATTGATATTCAGGAAAAAGATCTAAATTAATTTCTAAAGAACCATTCTTGCATAAAAATAAATCATCTCTGGTAATGTATTTTTTAAGATTTAGGCTTTTATGTTTATGCAAGACTGACTTCTTGCTAAGCCTTTACTCCAAGACATTTCACAATGAAGGTCCCCAGTGTTTGTCCTTGTCATTTTGTAGGATTAATTTGATCCATTGTCATTCACCTAACTGCCTTGCACCTCTTGTTAGTGTGCAGTCCCTAACTAAGCCTGAGTATTTGTTCTTCAAACTTTCTAAAATGACTCTTCCGTTCACTCTCAGGATGTACCATTTATCATATCTTCAATGGCTGGAGAAAACATACTCTCTTTATGGGTTTTTCAAAACTCTGAAAAATCATTTGTTAAAAGAGGGGTTTCAAATGAAGTACTGTCTTTCTGGCTTAAAGTTTATGCTTTTTCATCACTTACCATAAAAGGAGCACATTTATAATCATATTTTTTAAAGAAGGTAAAGGAACGGAATTTTAATCTGAATGCTTAGAGGGAAGATGAGAGGCAGCAAGAAGACAAAAGCAAAATGGGAAAGCCAAAACAGTAAGAAAGGAAAGAAACCTCAGAGACAAATCGAAGCAAAGAAATATGTGTATCATTACTCTCAGAGTATATGGATTTCTAACTAAAATATTAAGTCATTTGAAATGTTCCAAAAACATGAAAATCTGAAATTGATTCTCGCTCTTGAATTCAACGATTAGCATTTCATGAGCTTCTGCCCCCTCTTGGTGAATCTTTCCTTACTAACATTAGTTATCAAGACACTTGGCATTTTTTCACAGCATGCATGAGTCACAACACAGAACCCTTATCCTCAAAATAAATGGATATTGAACTTTGAATAAAACATGCCTCTTCTATCTTAATCTCAAATTTCTGAGTGTGCTCCTGTCTCTTAGTCTGTTGTCAGATTGCCTTCAAGTGATAGTTTATTCTTTTATGCATTCCAGACTCATGAAGGGTGAACCAAGGATTTCCTTGGGAAACATCTGTCCATAAATAGGAAAGGAGTGGGAAAGATGCACTGAGATTCTTATAGGGCCCCAAGTCAACTCTATTAGGCTAAATTTCTAAGAGGTGCTAGGTTCTTAGAAATTTCACGAAGATACTTGTCTGATGGTAATGCGATTAAATTTTCTAAAACGAAATGATTTTCACTTCACTGAAATGTGTCAATCAGAAAGCTTAGTTCAAAAAAGAGAAATATCTTAGTTAAGTAAGAAAATACTCCAGTTTGACTGTTTACTGGCTATAATAACATTCACAAGTCTTACATATCTGCTATCTTTTTCCCACCCAAGGAACTGCTACTTTGTAAGGTGTGGAGAATGGGTATTTTTATTCCATTATATAGATTAGAAAACTAAAACTGGGAGTCATTTGTTATGTCACAAAGAAAAAACTGGTAGAATTTCAGTAGAAACTGTAGTCTTCTGATTTTCCATCCAGGACTATTTTATTTATCCATACAGTGTCATTGATTGAGTGCCTGTTATGTACCAAGTATTATTCTGGGTCCTGTGAATAACACTGTCCTGCCTTTCATCCTATTGCTAACTGTATACAAATGTATCAATGAGCAGTGTGTGTGTGTGTGTGTGTGTGTGTGTGTGTATAAATGTTACATATGTAAATTAAAATGCATTACCAGAAGACAAAAATAGTTCAAATGAAACTGAAACTGATAGTATTATCATCCCATTTTCACTATTATTTGTTGTTATTATTGATTCAATTTACCAGGATAGTTATTTCCATTTTAATTACCCTAAACGATAAGCTCCAGAAGTACAGGAATTATTATGTTCTTCTTCATTATTTCAACTTCTAGCAAAATGTCTAGCAAATGGTGGGCATTTAGAAAATGTATTTGGAGAAAATTAAGTAGTAGCTTTGTTCTTCTCACTGACACTTGTTCACTGTACTCCAAATCAATCAGCCCCACTTAAAGTGCAATTAGAGAACAGGGAAAAGCCACCACTGGCACCATCCTTCCATCTCCAGCATCCTACGCAGCTCCTTCAGATCATTTTCTTCCTCAGGCCTCTACATTGGGGCCTATGCTTCCAGGAGCCTTTTCATAGGGTAAATCTTAAATGATAGTAATATTTATTGTACAGGAATATTTATATTGCATTTTATTTTGTGGCTCTTGTAAAATTCCAAGATCAATGGAATAAATCCCTAAAAGCTAGAATTTCAAATGGAAGCTGAGAATAAATGTCTGAGAAAAGAGCACACACTTCCCCACCACCACCAATCAATTAAAGCCACAAATTATAAGATACTATCTCTTGATTAATGTGACTTTTTTCCTCTGCTGAATGTTTGTATAGGTTAAATCATCCAGAAATTAATGCTGCACTAACTCTAAATATTTCCTTAAAAAAGGAAAAAACTATTTTAAATTTAAAAAAAAAAATCCTTTTAAAAAACACATTTTTTAATTATCTATCAAGGTGTCTGAATAATGTCTTTAATGCACAACTTACCCTAACTACACAGATTCTTCTTCTTGCAGAAGAGAAAGCCACTAAATATGACTCAGATACTAAAAAAGATTACTTCATATTTCTGGGAAAAGTCAATGTTGAAGACTGGTGAAGTCTAATGCACATGGGCAATTATACTGGAGAGTTTACAAAGCACATGGGAGTTGTTTTAATCAGGAACCAGAATGAATAAATTAATGGACTCTTGGTTTGCTAATTAAAAAAAAAAAAGAAAATAAAATATAAAGCACACATTCTTTCTCCTTTTTTAATGGAGTAACATTTTAATTTTTTATTTTAACTTCAACTTTTGTTTTAGATTTGGAGATACATGTGCAGGTTTGTTATATGGGTATATTGTGTGATGCTGAGGTTTGGGATATGAATGATGATCCCATCACCCAGGTAATGAGCATAGTAAGTAATCATTAGTTTTTGATGTCCTTAAACTTAAAGACCAACCAAATTTGCTTTGAACGAAATACCTTCACTTCAGTATATGTAAAGGATGCTTTTTTGTTTTTGTTGTTGTTTGTTTGTCTGTTTGTCTGTTTTTGAGATGGAGTTTCGCTCTGTCTCCCAGGCTGGAGTGCAGCGGCACAATCTTGGCTCACTGCAACATCCACCTCCTGGGTTCACATCATTCTCCTGCTTCAGCCTCGTGAGTATCTGGGGCTACAGGCGCCCGCCACCACACCCAGCTAGTTTTCTGTATTTTTAGTAGAGATGGGGTTTTGCCATGTTAGCCAGGATGGTCTCGATTGTAAAGGATGTTTGAGGCAGATAAGTCAGGGAAAATCATAGATTCATAATTCTGTTGCACTGTGTGGAGATTTTACTTGGAAACAGCCAAATAACAGGCTGCATTTCCCATTCTCCTTGGCAGATCACTAGAACCATGTGACTGGTACTTAATGAAGGTGTTGGCAGAAGTAAGGAGTAACACTTCTCAGGTAAATTGATAAAGAAGCAAGTGAGCCTTCTCCACCTTCTCCTTGCATCTCCATGAACAAAATTCAAAAGAAAATCCATGGATCTAAAGAAGGACGGAGCCCCAAGGTGTAAGGAGGTTGGGTCCTTATTATAGAGGGCTACCTGCCAATCAAGAACATCCCGTTTGGATTTTATGTGACAGAAATAAACATTGATTTTACTAAGTAGTTGTATTAGTGCATTTTCATGCTGCAGATAAATACATACCCAAGACAACTGGGCAATTTACAAAAGAAAGAGGTTTAATGGACTTACAGTTCCATGTGGCTAGAGAAGCCTCACTATCAAGGTGGAAGGCAAGGAAGAACAGGTCACATCTTACATGAATGGCAACAGGCAAAAAGAGAGCTTGTGCAGGGAAACTCCTGTTTTTAAAACTGTCAGATCTCCTGAGACATATTCACTATAATGAGAACAGCACGGGAAAGACTTGCCCCAATCATTCAATTACCTCCCCACCAGGTTCCTCCCACAACACATAAGAATTGTGGGAGTTACAATTCAAGATAAGATTTGGGTAGGGACACAGTCAAACCGTATCATTCAACCTCTGACCCTTCCCACATCTCATGTCCTCACATTTAGAACCAATCATGCCTTCCCAAAGGTCCCCCAAAGTCTTAACTCACCTCAGCATTAACTCAAAAGTTTACAGTTCAATGTCTCATCTGAGACAAGGCAAGTCCCTTCCACCCATGAGCCTGTAAAATCAAAAGCAAGCTAGTTACTTCCTGGATACAATGGGGGTACAGGCATTGGGTAAATACAGCCATTCCAAATGGGAGAAATTGACCAAAACAAAGGTGCTACAGGCCCCATGCAAGTCCAAAATCCAGTTGGACAGTCAAATTTTTTTTTTTTGTTTTGAGACAGAGTCTCACTCTGTCACCCAGGTTGGAGTGCAGTGGCACGATATCAGCTCACTGCAAGCTCTGCCTCCCAGGTTCACACCATTCTCCTGCCTCAGCCTCCCAAGTAGCTGGGACTACAGGTGTGCATCACCACACCTGGCTAATTTTTGTATTTTTAGTGGTGGCGTGGTTTCACCATGTTAGTCAGGATGTTCTTGATCTCCTGACCTCATGATCCACCCACCTCAGCCTCCCAAAGTGCTGAGATTACAGGAATGAGCCATCACACCTGGCCTGATAGTCAAATCTTAAAGCTCCAAAATGATCTCCTTTGACTCCATGTCTCACATCCAGGACACACTGATGCAAGAGGTGGGTTCCCATGGGCTTTGGCAGCTCCACCTCTGTGGCTTTGCAGGGTACAACTTCCCTCCCAGCTGAGTGCATAGGTCAGCATTGAGCATCTGTGACTTTTCTAGGCACACAGTGTAAGCTGGGGTCTGGAGACAGACCATTCTGGAGTCTGGAGGACAGTGGCCCTCTTCTCACAGCTCTAGGCAGTGCCTCAGTAGGGACTCTGCATGGGCCATGCGACCCCACCTTTCCCTTCCACACTTGCCTAGCAGAGGTTCTCCATGAAAGCCCCACTCTTATAGCAAACTTCTGCCTGGACACCCAGGCATTTCCATACATCCTCTGAAATCTAGGCAGAGGTTCCCACACCTCAATTCTTGACTTCTGTGTACCCACAGACTCAACACCACATAGAAGCTGCCAAGACTTGGGGCTTGCACCCTCTGAAGCAACAGCCTGAGCTGTACCTTGGCCCCTTTTAGCCATGGCTGGAGCAGCTAGGATGTAGGGCATCAGGTTTCTAGACTGCATACTGCAGAAGGACACTGGGCTCAGCCCATGAAACCATTTTTTCCTCCTAAACCTCTGGGCCTGTGATGGGAGGGGTTGCCATAAAGACCTCTGACATACCCTGGAGATATTTTCCCTATTGTCTTGAGGATTAACATTCAGCTCCTGGTTACTTATGCAAATTTCTGCAGCCAGCTTGAATTTCTCCTCAGAAAATGGGATTTTCTTTTCTATTGCATCGTCAGGCTTCAAATTTTCCAAACTTCTGTGCTCTGCTTCCCTTATAAAACTGAATGTTGTTAACAGCACCCAAGTCGCCTCTTGAATACTTTGCTGCTTAGGAATTTCTTCCTCCAGTGGTCAGGTGTGGTGGCTCATGCCTGTAAGCCCAGAACTTTGGGAGGCTGAGGTGGGAGGATCACCAGGTCAGGAATTCGAGATCAGCCTGGCCAATGTGATGAAACCCTGTCTATACTAAAAATACAAAAATGAGCCAGGTGTGGTGGTATGCACCTGTAATCCCAGCTATTCAGGAGGCTGAGGTGGGAGAATTCCTTGAACCCAGGAGGCGGACATTGCAATGAGCCAAGATCATGCCATTGCACTCCAGCCTAGGCAACAGAGCAAGACTTCATCCCAGAAAAGAAAAAAAGAAAAGAAAGAAAGACATTTCTTCCTCCAGATACCCTAAATCATCTCTGTCAAGTTCAAAGTTCCACAAATCTCTAGGGTGGGGTAAAATGCCACCAGTCTCCTTGCTAAAACATAGCAAGAGTCACATATTCTCCAGTTCCTAACAAGTTCCTCATTTCCATCTGAGACCACTTCAGCCTGGCCTTTACTGTCCATATTGTTATCAGCATTTTGGGCAAAGTCATTCAACAAGTCTCTAGGAAGTTCCAAACTTTCCTACATTTTCCTGTCTTCTTCTGAGCCTTCCAAACTGTTCCAACCTGTACCTGTTACCCAGTTCCAAAGTGGCTTCCACATTTTCGGGTATCTTTTCAGCAGTGCCCCACTCCCAGTACCAATTTATTGTGTTAGTCTGTTTTCGTGCTGCCGATAAAGACACACCTAAGACTGAGCAATTTACAAAAGAAAGAGATTTAATGGACTTATAGTTCCACATTGCTGGGGAAGTCTCACAATCATGGTGGAAGGAAAGGAAGAGCAAGTCATGTCTTACATGTATGGTAGCAGGCAAAGAGAGAGAGAGCTTGTGCAGGGAAACTCCTATTTTTAAAACTCTCAGATCTCCTGAGACTTATTCACTATCATGAGAACAGCACAGGAAAACCCACCCCTGTGATTCAATTACCTCCCACCAGATTCCTCTCATGACACATGGGAATTGTGGTAGTTACAATTCAAGATGAGATTTGAGTGGGGACACAGCCAAACCACACTAGTAGTGAAGATTTTCTAGTCAATCAATTTCTGCAGTTAGCATTATCTTAAGTAATAAAATTCCCCAGTATAAAACAAAATTGAGAAAGATATTCATGGGTTAAACATGGAAACAGGAATTTTATCAGATAAGGGCTGTATATGCATGTATTTTTTTCATCAGTCTTGTCCTTTGTAACAGTAAAAATACTTAGTCTGGTGTTTCACTATCTAAATAGCAGGAGATGTTGTGGGCAAATACATGAGTAGAATTCTCCTTTGGAATCAAATATGTAGCAGCTTGAATAGCAGTTCCAGGATATCAAATCTAGCTCCCAAGTTTTAAAGAGTCCTGTCCAGTAAATTTTTAGTTTCTTAGTTTCCACGGGAGTATCCACTGTTTCCATAGAGTCAAATCCAAGTCATGGACTGTTCTTTGCAGAGTTCCTGAGAAAGGTGTCAAACACACTGACCATCTTTAAGAGTGGAGATGAGCTTCATTTTAACTAGAGTTCACTTTGGCTTCCAAAGTCAGCTATGCTTCAAATGTAGCATCTCTACAGAACATTGCATGGGTAGCAACAGCTTTAGTTGCTAAGAATATCCTGCCACAAATGGATAATAAAAATGAGGCTAATGTAAACAATGTGGGCCAAAAGATATGTGGACTTAAAAATCTTTAAAATGAATTTGGAGTACATAACCTTCTTATTCACTTGGTTTTAGACAATGTTGAAGAAATAATTTAAATGTGCTTACTGAATCTCTGTAAGTGAATCTTTTTCTTAATTAATGGGAAAATGCTCTGTGCCAAACAATGATGTGAACCTCCTGAGAAATTCTGTAATTTTATAAGCTATGAAAACAAAGCAATGGTTGTTTACTACTCACCATGCTGTGTACATTCTTGCTTGATTACACTAGCTCATAAACAAAGAATTAAAGAACAGAGAGATATGCCAGCTTTCTCAACCCTTGTAAACAACTCTTAGACAAATGAAGGGCAAACTCAATGGTAAGAAAATAACTCCATATAATGTAACTACAGGGTTTCTTTTATATTTTTTAAGTGCTCTTTTTCCTGTTCTTAAAGCAATCTTAACAAAGGATTCTGACAAAGAGATATGTCTCCTTAGACAATTTGCTTGGAGCACCTAAAATGTTTAGTGCACCCCAAAAGAAAAAGTTCTGTTATTATCCTGATAAAGGACCAAGTCAACTGATTTTGCCTATTGTAAACATCAGAAATAGAATATTGAATTCAATCAATTATAATTTCTTGAAGGAACTCTCTACATTGGTATTTCAGAAATAATACAAGGATTCACTAAAAATGACTACATTTGAAGTAAAAATTTAAAACTATATTCAGTTCTCTTAGGATTTAGCTCAGAAATTCCTATGTATACAAGTTTCAAGTAATATTTTTTCTGGAATTAGTTTATAGAATATGGTACAAAGTGAAGTCTCAGTCTTTAATTTGAAGGAGGTGCAGAAGGAGGGTTGTTTTGATTGTGCATCTTCTGGCATTCACCCTGTCTGCCTTGAAGAGTTTCTTCCCTCTATAATTGCTTTAATTAGTAGTTATGGAGAATTCTTTCCCTCCAACCATGATAGTTCAAAGACTAGGTAAAATAGTTTTCTGATGCACTGTATGATCTGAATGGCCAGCAGCATGATTAGACATCAGTCCTCACAATGTGAAACCTCCTTCAGGGTTTCTCTTCTTCTTCCAGACCTCCCAAGTCAGCATATCTGGTCAGTTTCCAGACCTCTTCCGTCTCACTGCCTCCCCTAATCACATCAGTCACAAGGAGCTAAATACTACCAATAGGCAGGTGACTGCTACGTTTATATCCCCAGCCCCAACCTTCCCCCAGAATTCCAAACACAAATAGCCAATACCTACTTGGCATCTCCACTTTTATGTTGACTGAACTTCCCAAACTTGGCATGGTCAACATAAGACTTCTGCTGTCCACTGGAAACAACAAAAGAGCCTCACACACTGATATGGTTTGGATGTTTGTCTTCTCCAAATCGCATGTTGAAATGTAATCCTCGATGATGAAGGTAAGGCCTGGTGGGAGATATTTGGGTCACGGGAGTGGATTCCTCAAGAATGGCTTGGTTCCATCCTCGTGATAATGAGGAGATCCTGCTCTGAATTCACGTTCAGGCAAGATCTGGCTGTTTAAGAGTGTGGCACCTCCTCACCCTCTCTCTCTCTCGCTCCCCCTCTCACCATGTGATGTGCCTGCTCCTGCTTCATTATCTGCCTGGGCCTCAGGAAATACCTTCAAGTTTGCCAGGAAACCAAGCAGATATTAATGCCATGCTTGTACAGCCTGCAGAACTGTGATCCAATTAAACTCCTTTTCTTCATAAATTACCTCGTCTTAGGTATTCCTTTACAGTAACACAAGAATGGGTCTAATACATCCATGGTCTTCCTAATGTCAATTAATGGCACCACCGCTCCTCTTTCTCTTTTCACACTTTATAAGACTTTTTTGACTCTACTTGAAAATATTTTCTAAATCAGCATGATTTCTTATTGCACCCATGATTACCACCGGTATCCAAGTGACGTACTTTCTCCTGGAGTATTAAAAGATCCTCCCACCATTCTCTTTGCTGTCACTGTGTCCTGCAACTTACTCTCTAGTCTTCACACATTAGCCACTGCACCTCAGCCATTCTTGCCTTTGGCTGGTCCTCAAACACACAAAACAAGCTCTTTTTCTACACCTTTATTACTGGGGGGTCTCCTATGCATGAAATATGCTTGTCCCAAATAGTCACATCACTGACTGCTTCATTTTGTCCACAGCTGCCCAAATGTCACCTCTTTGGGGTAGTCTTTGGCCATGCCTCCAAACTAGATGCCACTCTCTTCGCCATTACTCTGCTTTTTAGGAAGGATATAACCAAAAGTTCTATTGTTGAATTTTACTTATTTATTATTTGTGGCCCTCATTAGAATACAGGAACTTTGTCTTTCATCACTCTATCTGTAATACCTAGAATGGTGTGCAGCACATAAAAGACATTCAGTATTTATTGAATGAATTAATGAATGAATGATGCCATCCTCCTGATAATAAGGAGTTCTTGTTCTGAGTTCACGTTCATGCAAGATGTAATTGTCTGCTGAGATCTTAGGGACTTCACATGGCGAAAACAGAAACTGCCCCTGACTCAAAGAGAGAGTGTGTGGGTGTGGGTGTGTGTAAACTGATGTAGTTTTGTCTCTAAGGAGCTATTGCCCTGGGAGCTCAGATCATGTATTGCAAATAGTGACCAGAATATTTTTCACACGAGGGAAGAGAGACTTCTCTCCCGTCTGCTATAACACAAGTCTCTAGGAAAACTTTGGACCAGCGATGTTCGTTCAGACTACTTTCTTCATGTAGAAACTGGAATGTGCAGCCAGGCACGGTGGCTTACGCCTGTAATCCCAACACTTTGGGAGGCTGAGGTGGGTGGATCACGAGGTCAGGAGATCGA
>NC_045434.1:143365242-143496709 GCF_002776525.5 Piliocolobus tephrosceles
CCATCTCAAAAAAAAAAAAAAAAAAAGCTGGAATGTGCATCTTAAATATACTTTTTTTAACACATGAAGTTACTGCTTTTTTGTTTTTTAAGTAAGTTAATGAAACAGGAACGACCTTAGTGAAATGCATTTTCTGCAGTAAACAATGGAAAGGAGCTATTAACCTAACACAGCAGGAAATATATTGACCACAGTTAGAAATTTATTCTCCAAGAATGCAATACACAGAGTTTGCTTACTGGTGCTAGCATCCTTTTATAAAACTAAAGAGAGAGAAGAAGAAAAAGGAAAACAAAAAAAAGGACACATTTTGATTGTTAATGCATTTTCTGCAAAGACAGCAGAATGAAAATGTACAAAAGTATTCAACTGTGACTATAGAGTGTATATCATTTTATGTACTATAGCTCCTAAATATCCTTGTCCTTTTTAGATGTTTCAGAGTGTGTAAAGGGAGTAAAATATTCAATTACTTTTTAATGTCTCAAAATCACTCTCAGTAAAATGAAATCAATGCAATTGCCAAGAGCCTTCTTTATAGGATTAGCTATATTAACTCAAGATATGTCTGCCTCCCTCAGGTAACTTTAGCTTGAACATTGTTTACTAGGCTTAACCCTTGGTAGAGATTGAATCCCATGCTTCCAAGAATAAATATGAAATATATAATTTTATCTGTAAGCAACAGAGTTGTTTCAAGTTAGCAAAATAGATTACTAGAAGATTGTGTATTCAGTCTAGTAAGTGATATCGAGAATGTCACATCCTCCAATCTTACCTTAATGTACAGGTAAGGTGATACAGACCTGCAGGAGACCAATGAGTGCTGACATGTTCCAGTAGTCTCACACATCTACCTGGAAGCAGTAGAGCAGAACAGAGCTGTGTTCAACTTTTCATAAAATTAACTGTAAACTGCTTTTACAATAGATAAATTATAGCCAAAATATTGCTCATGCTGAGGCGTGGTACAATCAGGCACTGGATGGTTGGCCTAAGAATAGTTCATACCCTTGGCATTTTTTCCAGATTTAACTAGTGCAGCAGGAGTTATCTCACTTCCGGTTATGAAAGCGATGTTCTCAACATGCTTGGCAGAGGAACTCAGGCTCTGGCTTGCTAAGGGTCTTTAGTGGTCCTTAAGAACTGCACACTATTCAGATTATTGCTACTACTTTGCCATGTAGCTCTTAATGAACTCCTGGGCTATATTCATTAGCAAACTATAGTAGAGAAGTTATTTAGATTGCACAAATAACAATTTTGAATCAGTTCTTCACTTTACGTGTTTAATATTGCCTTGAGGAAAAATTTTTTGTTGGGACGTGGGGAGAAGTTGAAATAAGCGCTTTCCCTGTTTATCAGTTGCACAAAAGACCTTCTCAATAAAGTAAGATTAGCAGCTAGGATGACCTTCATGTGATAAAGAAAAATGTATATATATTTTTATGATGGCTTTTTGTAGAACCGCCTTAATGCTAAATAAAGCATATTCACATAAAGGCAAGCAGTAGTAACTTCCTGTTAATTAAAAGATTGGTTAACTTATCTTTTAAAAGAAAATAATCTTAACTGCTATATGATATTAAGCCAAAAATTTCTGGCAGTGCTTGCAGATTTTGACTTAAAGGTTTAATTCGAGGTGAAAATTGCACTAGGAGACATCCTGAGAGAAATAGTTATAGGTTTGTTCATTCTTTTCCCCAAACAGGAAATTGGTTTTCTGAGTCTACACTATTTTAACAGCAGCATAAATGCAGCTCACTACCCTGAATTCAGATGTAATACTCTATAATTAAATGGAAAAAGAAAGTCACATGCCAGATTGGAGTGAGTAAAATAGACAAGTAATAACAATACCTAAATCCATCCCTGACTAATTAGTTACTGAAAAAAAATTCTGCAGTTAAAAGAAAAAGTTAGATTTAGAGGTCAAGTGAAAAGTCTGCTTATAGAATCAAAGCTTGATTTCTTCACTACATGTCTTTGGTAGGGCTTACAAAACATGTTAACACCTTAGTGATACCTACTAATGTTAGTTGTAAACTGGAAAACTAAACGTTTTTAATGACGTCAAAGGCATTCACAGATTTCCCTGAAATAGATATGTAAAATATTGCCTACACTTTGCTGAATCTGAAAAGTAATACAAGCTACAATTTTATCTAGAGACAGATATGTTGGTAAATTTGCATCTTTTTTATTACAATCACTATGACTTGATTAGCTTCCGCTTTAAACCACATTTTCAATAGGGATAATATTTTTTAAAGTAAGGCTAATCTGAGCCCTAACAGAGATACGGAATGTAAGTGGATTAAAGAAACCTATCATTTCTCTCTAAATAAGAAGTGAGTTGTCTACATCAATATTAGCTCGGCAGCAGTTTTTCCTCCAGTTGTTGACATGGAGGAATTGAAAGACAATTATTTTAGAGCCAGATAGACCTAGGCTCAAATCCGAACTCTTTATCACTTTCTTTCTTTCTTTCTTTCTTTTTTTTTTTTTTGAGACGGAGTCTCGCTCTGTTGCCCAGGTTAGAGTGCAGGGGCGAGATCTCTGCTCACTGCCAGCTCCACCTCCCGGGTTCACGCCAGTCTTCTGCCTCAGCCTCCCGAGTAGCTGGGACTGTATACAGGCACCCGCCACCACACCTGGCTAATTTTTTGTATTTTTAGTAGAGACGGGGTTTCACCATGTTAGCCAAGATGGTCTCGATCTCTTGACCTTGTGATCCGCCCGCCTCGACCTCCCAAAGTGCTGGGATTACAAGCGTGAGCCCCCGCGCCCGGCCTCTTTATCACTTTCAGGCTGAATATTTGAGAAATTTACCTAACTTCTTTGGATCTCACTTTCGGTAACTATAAAACAGGTATAATATATGCCTTTTGAAAATAATAGATACTAGGGACTCCAAAAGTGGGGAGAGCGAGAGAGAAGTGAGGGTTGAGAATTACCCGTTGAGTGCAATGTTCCCTATTTGGGCGATGGGTACACCGGAGGCTCAAACCTGACCGTTATGCAATACACCCATGGAACCCTGCACATGCACATCTTGAATCTAATATTTAAAATACTAATGTATGCTTTTTAGGGGCATTGGGAGAATTAAGGGAGATGTATGTAACAGGTTGACTAGTATAGTTTGTGGTACATAAAAGGTTTTCAATAAATATTATTTCTCAAGTTCACCCATATGTAGGCTCTGTGGATTTATTTTTGTCTTAGAGCAAGGTAAACTAAAGTTGATAGCAATAAAGTGACTAGTGCAAAATCAGTGAGCTATTTAGAGAATCTACAACTTGATCTCCTAATTTATTAGATAATACCTATAGAGGGTACCAGAAAAGTCAGATGTCATTGGGATAAAATTTTGGAGTCAGACTAAAATTCTAACACAATGGATGGGTTTAGCAAGCCATTTAACCTCTCTGAGCCTCAGTTTCCTCATCTGGAAAATGGAGAAAATAGCTACCTCACTGTTACCATAAGAATTAATGGAAATATTAGATGTGAGTAATGTAGCAATATCTAGCATATACTCAGAGCTCAACATGATGATTATTAAATACTTATTGTATGTTGGGTACCACAGAAAGTGCTCTAAGATACCCCAAAATGACTAATTCCTTGCCCTGGAAGAGCCATTTTGGAAAATAGCACAAAGAGTAATAATTACTGATACTCAGCAGTGTTTAAATGAAAGTGATAGATGATAGATAGATAGATAGATAGATAGATAGATAGATAGATAGATAATAGATAAGGGATAAATGAGTGAAAACGATAAAGAAATCGATCATTTTATACTGAAATGGCCAGAAAATCCTCTCAGAAGAGATGGAACTAAAGTTGAGCAAGAATGGGAGTAGATCTATCTCAACAAAACAGTAGTCACCTTTTCTCTTTTTCATATAGGAAAGTTTTAAAAGGGTTTCGAATGTCAGAATTAGAAGAGAAAAGTGATATTCTCTACGGGTATTTTTTTAGGGAATATAACTTTCTGGCTGAAGGCTGATGGACAAATATTTCCACTCTGAATATCAAAAAGTTAAGCACAACAAAGGTTTCTTTATGTGTGCACACACGTGTGCACATACTCTTCTACATATTTGCATGAGCTGGCTCACTTAACCTCCAAAACTATGCAGTTTTCTAAGTCAATGGAATACATATCTTTCTAGTTCCCTTTTCTGAAGCACAGCAGAAAGAGATTTTCACCAAGTTGTTTTTCAGCAACATCTTCACGGACAATTGACATACCCATTAAAAACACTGGCAGTGTGTCTGGTTTGGTTACTTTTTTGATGTGCTTTCTAATAGTGCTGCTTGCCTTTGGCAATAATTGTAATTCAATTTATGCATCCACAAAATTGTCCAATCCTGTTGCCTATGCACTGTCACAAAATAACTTTTCTCTTTAGAGTTAATCAACCTTACATTGTATGTTTTCTATTACCTAGATTTCACCACACCTCTCAATAACTTGCAAGCTGAATAAGTTTGTATTAAAAAAGTAAACACATTATAAATAAAGTGACCGACCTTAAACAGATAAGAGATGCCAATCATAAAAATGCTGACTTGACTCCATTATAAAATTTGTGTGTGTGTGCATGTGTATGCTTTATTCTAAACAGGATGTTTTTAATTTTGAGTTGCAAAAACACAGCTTTTTGGTAACATTTAAAAATAATTTTATAATTTACTTCATTTTTATACAAACTTTGAAATGCAGTTGAAAATTTTTCTCAAGGCAAATGTATATATATAACCACATTTTTGAATAGTTTTAAGATTGAAAAGCATAAATATGAAATAATTTTTTTCTAATCACTGTTTTTAGTAATATTCTGTATAATCTTCCTGTGCTTTGATGGTATTGTGGGCAATTCTATCACTTTAAGTATTTAAAAGTTTAATAGAGTCGAATTCCATCAAGGTTTCATGTGCTGCCAGCGAATTGCCACAGTACAGCCTTGAGCTGGGACCCTGACTCCTTGGTATAGTAAAGTAAAGGTAAGACATGATCTTCACCTGAATCATCTCTTCCCATCCCCCACCCCCAGCCACTCCCCACTTTTAAGACCAGCTCCTCCAAAGTTGGTTTAGAGAGAAGGGAGAAAAAAGAAACAAGTGTATCTTCCCTTACCTGGGCTGTCTTAATGTTTCTTCATGCGTTTGGTTGCTTCAGTGACATGAACTACTAGTTATCAATGCTTCTCAGGGGTCTGAATTCAAATCTTGGTTTTCCTGCTGCATAGAGCATTGCTACATGAAATGTGGCGCTCGGACTGGCAGCATTGACATCACGAGGAAGACTGTTAGACTCTCAGACTCCAGCCCCATGCTAAATCAGAACCTGAATTTTAACAAGATCTTCCAGGTGATCTGTATGCACATTAACATTTAAACTATTGTATTTAAAAGCAGTTTTTTATTTTCCTTCTCTCACAGACTGATATATTTTTAAAGTAGAATAAGAACAAATAGTAAAATGAAACTTAAAAAAATAACAAAGACAGGCAAAGCACAAGCCAAAGTTGTATTATTTGTTTCGACAGACACCACAGTGGAGTAAGAAGTAGCAGACTTGCCATCCCACCAGAAACATATGAAACTGTTATTTTCAAACATGAGACAACAAGCAACACAGGACTTTGATCCCTTAGATCAAAGTCCTCTTACAGACTTAGATCCCTAAAAGAAGGAAAACAAACAAGATCAGCCTTATTATCACCCAAGCTTTTTGCCTCAAGGCATGGCACAGAAAAGGAGAACCCAAGCAGAGCAGGGCAGGCTCACAATATTGAGGAGGCAGAGACCAGAGTTCAGTGAGATTGAAGTGACTTATGGAGCAGTGTATTAGAAAGGAAGCAGCTAGGAAGAGAAAGAACACAATAAGTCTCCTTGAGTTTGTTGCTGAATTCTATCCCATGCAGGAAATTTGGAATGAAGATAGAACTCCATGAAGCTGGGCAAAAACTACCAGGGTCCTATAAGCTGAGCAAACCCAAAGTTCACACAAGGCTGGGAGACATTTGAATTCCAACCGGTTAGAGTGAAGAGATCATTTATAGATAATCTCCAAATTAACATAGCAGAAATTAAGAAAGGAAACTTTAAGATTCTAAAAGACAGGCTTCTATCTTTCTAGACCAGGAGTCATTTTGTTTCCCTGACCCCTTCGTGGGCAGGAACTGGAGTGCACAGGTGCTGACAGGGACAAACTCCACTCACTCGAAGCTGCTGCACTCAACCCCTAGTGGCAGGGAGCACGCAGGTGAGTGGGTGCGGGGGCCAGGGCGAGCACTTTTGGACACCGGCAGAAACAAACTCGGCAGCATTTGTGGAGGTGCCCATGACCCCTGGAGCCCCAAAAAGAGTGTTATAGTCAGTGCTCTTTTAGCTTTGCGTCCGCAGATGGCTTAAGTGTTAACAGCTCAGTGGAGGATCAGTGTGACAGCCTTTTGTACTCACACGCGAGTAATTATCAAGCATCCAGGAGGAATGAGGTCACATGAACAGATTGGTGATGGTAAATGCAAAGAATTTTATTGCCAATGAAAGTGGCTCACAGTGGGAAGGGGAGCTGAAAAGGTGATGGAGTGGGAAAGTAATCTTCCCAGAGTCCGGCATAGGACTCTTCAAAGATCTGCCGTCAAGCCGTCCCTCTGAAGTCAAGCTGCTTCTCTCCAATGTCCAACCACAGTCTTCGACGTCCAGCTGCTTCCCTTCTTCTCCTCCCTCTACCATGAAGCCTGGGGTTTTTATGGGCACAGGATGGGGGTTGGGGGCAGGGCAGACCATGGTGGTTTTGGAAAAGGCAACATTCAAGAGGGAAAACAGGAATGTTTGTTCCACTTTGGGCCATGGTTCCAGTCTTGAAGGGTGGGGCCCTAACTGGGCACCTGCTCTCTTTGGTCCAGAATTCTCCTGCCTCCTGCCCCTATCAAAATCATTTACCTCAAACAGAGAAAATAGTTACCAGCCAGACAAATTGTAATGGAATTTATATTAGAAAAAACTTGAGGCAGAAAGAGAATATATGGCTTTTGAGTATATTGTTTTCTATTAACCAAAAATTTTATCTAGAAACTTGGAAAATTGTATTTCTGGACAGTGAAATAGGTGTGGAAGAGACCTTTTACTTCATATATAAGTATCACCAGGTATTGCTTGAAATTATCTTTCCTTTTCTGGATAATGGCTTTTTAAGTGACCTAGGTGGGACTAGGAACAAGGAAAACTCAGCCAAGTGTAATCTCTAATTAGCTACAAGGATGGTGGAAAACCTGCATAGGTGTACCATGGCCAATAAATTAGAGATCTAGACATTTCCAATTCAAGTATGTCTGCTTTACCCACATGAAAGTGCTCTGTAAGCTAAAACTTTAAATACAAAAATCAATTTGAAAGTAACAAAACAACTCCATTAGTAAAATGAATTCAGATGCACATTTGGTAAAAAGATCTCTTAACATGGAACTAGAAAATCTGGATTTAAGTTTCAAATACGTCAGTTTATAATTATTTGTTTTAAGATGAGGAAATGAGCTGTATTTTCTTGAAATTCCTATGTTGTAAAATAAAATAATGAAATAATGTACTTAATGTGAGAGTGGTTTGTAAAGTATAAAATGTGATGAGTGTTATATGAACATTTACATATTTTAAAATAAATAAACCCTTATATACCACTTAATATGTACTGAGAACTACTCTCCACATTTGTCTTTAAATAAATATGAACTCAATTAAGTCTCATTTTACAGATAGAGACATTGAGTCACAAATAACTTAACACAAAGTCACACAGAATTAATAAATAGAAGAGCTGGGATTAAAATCCAAAAAGTCTATGTCTAGGGTCTATAGTAACTCAAGTTTTATACGGTTTATGAGAGCGGACAAAATAAGTTATGTTGGCAAGTTTCTGGATCTCAGGAAATGCTTTTTTGAGTCATTGTTTTGCTTTGGTATGGCCTTAGAATGCCTTTAGTGTACTAGTGAGGGATCAGGGAAAAAGGAAAATACTTAGAGACTAGACCTTTGAGTCAACTTATTATTAACTCTGTTTTAAAAGGGAAAAAATATGATATTTACAAAAGATTGTTTGGCAACCATGCAGTCCATTGATTATAATAGATTAGTAATTTTCAAAGCTTGTCCTGAGGATCATTTTTCGCTATGATGATGTCCTCCTGCAGAGCCATAGATTAATTCAAAAATGCAAGTCCATTTTTTATTCCTAATAGTGAAAGACATACAATTCCAAACATTCATTTTTTGTATGATTAAAAAAACTTCCCAGTAAATATGTTACTTCTAAATTTGGTATTTAGATACCAAATTAAGTATGTCATTAACATTTTCTGAGCGTTGTTATTTTAAGAGTTCAGTAAGGCATTCAAGTAAGCTCTTAATGTGCCTACGTATGTGCCCATACTTAGAAACCCACAGCCCCACTAGGACAGGGCAAGATGTGTGGGCTGCAGGGTCTTTTGCCTCATTTGATTGTGTGCCATGACCAATACATTTGAGATCTAGACGTTTTCAAACTGAAATATGTAAAAATTGTCCAAGGAGTGATTTTTACAGAAAGATTTAAGAAACTCATTTCCAGATCTTTAATTTCTATATATAATGTTCCTCTCTCAAATGGTTTGCCCGAGAGTTTCTTTGTCCCTAGTTTTTCTTTCTTACCTCCTCTTTCACAATTGTCCTTCCCCATTTTATATAAAACAGCATATCCATCACTCATCTTAAAATAATTGGAGAAAGGCCTTATGTATCTCTTTAAGAGATGTATTTTACTTTTTATGCTTAATAATAGTTCATCAACATTTGAACCTCTATATATATGCTTTTGATTCATTATCTATTAATAATTATAAAATCTCAATTTGCAGAAAGTTTCAACATTTAAAGTTTTTGGTTAAAAGAATTTTAAAAACAAATACAATTATTTTTATGTATACTTTTACTGCAGAGGAGTGCATTTGAGTGGTTGTTAAGAAATTTTAGGAATAAAATTTGCATTATAATTAATTTCTGTAGAAGAAGTAAAACAGAATTACAATTTCAGTGATTAATAAAAGCTATGTAAAATTTTCATCAGAAAGGAGCTTATATTGGTCAGGCACAGTGGCTTATGCCTGTGATCCCAGCATTTTGGGAGGCTGAGGTGGGCAGATCACCTGAGGTCAGGAGTTCCAGACCAGCCTGACCAATTTGGCAAAATTCCATCTCTACTAAAAATACAAAAATTAGCCAGGCATGGAGCAGGCTCCTGTAATCTCAGCTACTCAGGAAGCTGAGACAGGAGAATCACTTGAACCCAGGAGGCAGAGGTTGTAGTGAGGTGAGATCACTCCAGCCTGGGCTACAGAGTGAGACTCCATCCCCCACACTCTCTCTCCCAAAAAAGGAGCTTATATTGGTTGTATATTTGGATGATGATGTGTCTCATGTTTTCGTGCTGGATAATGTAATCATTAATTTTATGATCAACCTTACTGGGCTATGGGATGCCCAGATCGCTGGTAAAAAATTATTTCAGGATGCATCTGTACCAGTGTTTGCAGAAGAAAGTAGCATTTGAATCCATAAACTGAGTAAGGAAGATATGCCCTCACCAGTGCAATATCTAGGCTGCTGAGGACCTGAATAGAACAAAATTGTGGGGCAAGGGTGAATTCCTCCTTTCTTGTTGAGCAGGGACATCTATTTTTTCTTGCCTTCAGACATCAGAGCTCTTGCTTCTTGGACTTTTAGATTCCTGGACTTATACTAGCACTCCTTCCACACCCACACCCTGGTTCTCAGGTCTTTGGGCTTTGACCTTGTCTCAATCTTTTTGTTCTGTAATAACAAAATACCTGAGTGAGTAAATTATGATAGAAATATTTCTCACAGTTCTGGAGGCTAAGAAATCCAAGGTCAAGGTGCTGGCAGGTTTGGTGTCTGGTGAGGGCCTGGTCTCTGCTTCCAACATGGCGCCTTGTTGTTGCATCCTCACGTGGCAAAAAGCTGACGGCCAAAAGGAGCCTAACTAGTTCCCTCTAGCCCTTTCATAAGAGAACTAAACCATTACGTACATGGGGCCTTCGTGACCTAATCACCTCCCAAAGGCCACACCTCTTAATAATGTTGCATTGGGGATTAAGTTTCAACATGAATTTCAGAGGGTACACATACATTCAAACCATAATAGACTGGTATTTACACCATCAGCTCCCCTGGTTCTCAGTCTGCAGACAGGGGAGCAGACTGAGTTACACCACTAGCTTTCCTGGTTCTCCAGTCTGCAGACAGCAGATTGTGGAACTTCTTGGCCTATATAACTACATGAACCAATTTCCACAGTAAATCTTCTCTTATTTATACATACTTATATATGTGTATAATATTATAAAGAAGTTATTATATATTATACAATAGTGATATAATTATATTTATTATATATAAATAGAATATTTATAAATATACAATATCTTATTGGTTCTGTTTCCTTGGAAAACTGAGACAAAAATGGTACATTCCACTGAATACATGCATAAGGCTAACTTAAGATTTACTTTTAATTGTCAACATTCACTGTATACCAGAAATTATAATGTTTGTAACAATTCAAAATTATGATGGAAAAATCAACTCAAATTCCACCTAAAGATAAGCAAGAAGGTACTTTTTCATTTCAAAATTATTTTAGGTTCAAGACTACTGATCTAGGGACTCTCCTTTGCTCATGCTTGACCATAAGATGATTGTACTCGCAGATCATGTTTTTATGGTAGAATTGACTTCACTGAATTTCATTTTAGCATTGTCTCAGCTTTTATAGGAAGTAATTACAGAAAATAGCTATAAATAATCTGTCACTACATAGGAATGCTATTAAAGGTAGTCCATACAACATCCCAAAATGCCTTCCAAACAAAGTCCCACATGAAAAATTTCTTTTGGAATTCTGTTCTAGGAAAATATCTGGTTCCCTTGAGTATTTAATGAGCTTCTTCACTTCTTATCATAAGAGAAAAGAAATGATCACCATGGCTCAGGCAGTCTGAAACTTAATCTAAGGCTATGTGAGAGTAACTTTTTCAGTCTTAACTGATTGCACAAATTTTGTTGCAGTCCCATCAATGTATTCTTACTTATAACTCCTTGGTTCTAAGTTTTTATTCTTAATTCAATTGTCCATTATTTTATGATATGTGTTTTTTAACCCTCCCCAGTTTTTTGTGGAGGCAGGATATGAATAAATATGGACTTAAATATCAAATGTTCTCTGTATTTACATATCACTTGCTCCTCAGAATATTCTCATTGTATGTTGGGTAGATAAAATTACCAAAGATAGTAACTGTCAGTGTCAAAGAGACATCGCTAGCAATAATCCCAGCAATTCTTTATTTTAACCAACTTCTTAAGTGAGCATGCCCTGGGCATCAATTTCTTCTTCGTATAAGTGTAGTGATGAATTCAGCCCTTGACTTCTGAATACAGTTAACTGGTCATATAGTTTTCATAAAACAAAGTTTTGATTAGATTCAAGAGTGTCATAGTTCGACCTTTGTAAAGGGTACTGCATTAATTCAAAGAAAGTGGAGTGATGTGTGTGCCTTACTTTGAGCCTAAGAAAAGTATTTTTTCATCATGAGACATTTCAAATTCCATAATTATTCCCTTATGTTAAATTCCCTCAACTCTTCGTGCCATAATATTCTTCCTTACATATATAGTTGCCTTCAGATAATTTTTGGTGGTCTTCTGGTATGTAAGTTATCTTCTCAATTGGTAAGTTTCCTTGTAACCAGCTACATTCTTCATTTTAGACTACAAGTGGCAAACTATTTTTCTTGATTTCAAGACATTCATGATTAATTTACAAATACGAAACTTTTGTAGTATCTTCATCTAAAAACATAAGGAGTTTAATTTTGTAACAGTACATCAAGTTAAAGTTCCTTGCCAAGAGATAAGACATTGATACTTATTTTCAAAAACAGCACTAATATTTTCTTCTACCAAATCTGATCTAATTTTATAATCCCCATTCCTTGAGAATTTTGTCTCAAATGAGTGATTCCTTCTAATCAATTGTTGAAGAGGGGATCATCCCAGCATCATCCTGATGAATAAGAAAAAATTCTTCTTCTCCTTGCCCACAGATGGCAATTCTGGCTCCACTTCCATCCCACAGTCTTCCCATCCCACCTCCACTCCAGGCACTTGTTGCCTAGCCTGTCCCCATCTCTCTTTAACTTCCAAGAGTCTGGCATTTTTTAGCTACCTGCCTCTCCCATCTCAACCGTATTTCCTTCACTTAGTAAATAAATATGGAGTAGCTATATGTACTAAACACTAAGTTGAGTTTCTAGGAATGCAGAGATTTTGGTGTCAAACAAGCTAGAGTAAATGCCTTCAAGGAGCCTTGTAATCTGGAATATGATAGGGACAGACAGAATGTCAGGTAACATGAGAGAGGTTTCTATGAGGAATTTAGTTTGCTCCCCATATTTCTTCCCACTGGGTTCTTCTCTAAGTCCTGTTTAATACTGTACAACATCAGATCCTAGGTCTCATACTTTTACTTCCATTCCATTATTTAAATGAATTCTGTTAGAATACACACCCACACCATAAAAGCATGCCTGTAACACAGATTTTGTAAAGAGAACTATACACCTATTTTCTTGGTGGGGAAGTTAGACTTGACACATGTTAGCCACACAGAAATATCTGACTTAAACTAGTAACTTAATTAATTGCATTGATCATAAATACCTTTGGAAACAGAAGTGCTCATTTGCTTATATTAATAGTTCCTAACTTAGAGGACCATTAGATCTATGTGAATATAGTAAGAGAGGACACAGGTAGGTCCTTGAGATGTATGCAGTAAACAATAAGATGGACAAAATTTCATTCACCAAAATTCTTAAGAAGAGCATTAAATTTTAAAGGAAATTAATAACCATTTAACTTTTTTAAATAAATGTGTTTATTTAAATAAATATCATTTGTAGTGTGCCACCAAAGAAATGGTCACATAATAAACAGTGATGATTAAACTGCTTTCTAGGAGGGTGGGTCCAGGTAACCAGTGGAATTGTATGTTTCATTGACCACTGCGTGGAGACTTGAGCAGCTAAATTTAATCTCAGGAGCTGAATAAAGCTGAATTGCTGTGCATAGCAAAAGAGGAAGAAAATTGACTTTCTAAAAGTAATTTCGATAAAAGTGTTTATTTAAAAATAGCAAAACCAGAAGTCTGCATGGATGCTAGGCAAGGAAAGAGCAACATAGATTGCTCTCTGCCCACATCCCCAACCCATCATCATTCCCATTAGTTGACTTGGCAAAGGAAGGAGTTTGGAAAGAATGAACATTTAAAATCATTTAATTTGTTGTGATACATTTAAAGTCACCAATGCCTGACCTCTCCTACAAAAGTTTGAGTTAATTCTCGGTTGAAAATTAATGCTTGTGAACAAGTTGGTTCTTTAAGAAGATGCAAGAGGTGCTCACTTTCACAATGACTCACATTGTACTTAAGAGCCAGTGGATAGGAGAACAGCTGACCTGTAGTACAAAAATATCAAAACTCAGATGAACTGGTACTCTACTTATGTTCTATCCTTATCCTTAAAGAAAATACTTTGATTTGACTAGAAAGCTAACAATTCAGCTTGGCAACCTTGTTGTTTCATATAGTTCAGATGGTCTGATCTGCAGGTAACTACACACATGCACTTTTGTCTGTGATGTGTCTCTACTTGAATCTTCTCTGCCCCTTGCTCAAAATGTCCTTCATCTGGCTCCCGAGACCATGCAAAGCATATGGCAGGGTTGTTAAATATTTCCATTGGATTATTTTGTAATTATTGTTTAAATTCTCTCATCAACCTACCAGTCCTTCGGTTCCTTAAAGGGGAGATCCACAACTTTCTCATATTTTATCATGAGAGCATGTCAATTTTAGGAACTTATGCATTTGTGAAAGATTAAAATGTAAATAAAAGGAACAATATATGAACACTAACTAGGTTTAAACTGGAAGACCTAGTGTACCTATTTACTGATCCATCATAAACATTAAGCTAGTTTAATGATGGTTTAAAAATATATCTGTGCGTGACCATAAACTTACATCTATTATCAAAGTTTCAAAATTCACAATAGGAACAATAACATATAATATTAGAAATGCAAATCAACTGTACTGTACTATTCAAAAGCTAGAGACTGTTGTTTTTCACTAGTTAACTAAAACCCTTTATTCATTTTTTGTTGTTGTTGTTTGGAATGAATGATCATAAGGATTAATTTCTGCTGTATACCATTTGGTCTTTAACTGGACCATTTCTTGACAACTGTAGAGCACATTTATCAAGCATATTGATTTTATTCAGAGTCCTGACTGTAAAATAAAATTAGACTCTCTACCTCAAAGGCATTTATAAAATGTTTCCAGATAACAAAAGTATAATTACAGCTATTTAGTTTGTTGGAAATAATACTATCAACTAAACTACTTCTTCTGTTCCAGAAAATAAAAAGTATATTTTACATCATTGAATTACCATTTAACTTTGGATATCATGCTGATATTGATAAATAATTCTGAATATGAAAGTGGATTGTCTTTATTGTCTTCTACAAAAAAGGAACTTGAAACTAGTTAATTAAGCCACATATGACTACAATTTGTAAGGTAGTAAGATCTCTTAGAATATTATAGACTTCTCCATTTTTAAATAATTTTCTCTTGGAAGTGAAAGTTCACTATCAAAGTATCATAGTTTACTTTCAAGTGTGTTGTAATATATTAATGCTGTATAATGCAATATTTAATGCTGTAAAACTCGGAAATTTTTTTTCCTTAGGACACATAAGCTTCACATTAATATGCTGGAGTTAATGTGCAATAAAAGGACAGTATCTGCCCCTATCTACCTGAATTATAATACTAGATAGCATTCATTGAAAATTTTAATGCATCTGAGACTTCTTTTATGCTTTGAATATGTCTATTATTACTGGCATTGTTCATCTGTATTTGTTCATAAACACCAACAGAAAAATATCTAAAATTTTTGATTACATTGAATATTAGCCATCTGCTAAATCTCAAAATAAATAAATAAATAAATAAACAAACAAACAAACAAACAAACAAGTAGGACTCAGCTATATGTTTGAACTGGGAAAAGATGTGTTAGCCCAGTGGTTTTTAACAAGAAGTGATTATGACAATGATCCATAATCCTTTTTAAAATACAGAGGACTGCATGGACCTTATAAAATTTAAATACTGTTATTCTGATGTGAACCCACAGTTAGCAATCACTGTTCTAGCCAGAGATAATGGCAAATGCTAAAATAGAGAGTTTGAAATAAATGAATGAAGAAGGGGAATATGAATATACAAAAAGAATCAGAAAATACTCTCCATATTTTACTCACACATATCAACTACTGAGAAATAGAGTGATATCTTAATAAACAATACTTTAAGTTTTAATTATTCCTGATTTTAATGTTATTCTATGTATTCTTAATCCTTGTACAAATGAGTTTCATCATTTATTCCTTCCCAAATATTTATTAACCTTCCACTGCATGCCAAGAATACATTAGATGCTAGGAATACAAAGAAAAACTGAGAGGAAGCTCCTGTCTCAAAAAGAGACATATTTTTCACTTGAAAACCATGAAGAACATCATTTTAACTTTCAACTTTGTGCTTGCATATGTCTAAAAACAGTTTATCCAAAGTCTGTGTAATTTTGAAATATTTATTGTATTTTCCTTAACAAATGTTCATTCATACTACAGTAATAATTTGTTCCCATTACCTCTGCTTCCTAATCTCTGCCACTCCTTTCCTAACTTCCCACCACCAATTAATAGCTCGTTTCTCACTCTAGTTTTGTCTTTGATCTTGACGTTTCACTTATCTCATCTTTTGTCATAGTTCTGGCCATAATGCCAGAACATGTATCATATCTCACCTTACATAATGCCTTAGCTGGCAAAGAAACTAATCTCCTCCTTGTATTGGTGATGGTAATGGTATCTGTTATTGTTCTTCTATAGATATGTGAATGTGTTTGTGTGTTTTTGTTGGAAACTTAGGCTGTCAAGGGCCTAAAAGATGAGTCATCAAGGAAAACCTGAAGAAGTGAGGAAGCTGAGCTCTAAGAGAAGTTCCTGTTCATTCAGCACAAGATCTTAGTAAGTCTGAGACCAGACCAGGAGCAAGACAAAAGTAAACATTTCTTGCTAAATGAGGTAACAGATGTAACTGCTCCAGCACAGTGCCTATGCAGGCTAATAAATATTCATTAAGTAAGTGTCCAGTGTTTATTTATAAGTGGGTTACTCTACGGAAAGTTCTGATAACAGTGCCTGGCACAAGGTAAATGACCAAGAAATGTTAGCTGAAAGGGAAAAGGGAGGGAGGATGTAGGGAGGGAGACAGGGGAAACCAAATATCACTGAAGGAAAAGTAAAGAATGAAATTTACTTGATAGAGAGCTTCACTTCTCTTCTATTAAGTGCTCCAAAATTGAATACTTTGGTCCTTCCTCATCACCTTCACTGTATGAAACCAAAGCCCTGCCATCTTAGAAAACAATTCCGTTTCAAGGTCTAGTTAGATTTCATGCCCCACCCAAAGGAAATGATCAGAGTACATTCCTTTCATTTACATTCAATTTTTCCCTGAAAAATAATAAAACATATTTTTCTTTTTTTTTTCCCCCTAAGGTTCTATTCCCTAGCCATGTTGGATAGCCTCTTATGGATTAGATCTGTGATTCCCCTGGCCTGTTTGACATAGTGTGAACATTTGCCCCCTCTGAATCTCATGTTGAAATGTGATCCTAAATGTTGGAGGTGGAGCCTAGTCGGAGGTCTTTGGGTCATGGATGGAGGCAGATCTGTCATGAATGGCTTGGGGCTCTCTGTGTTAATGAGTGAGCTCTCTACTGTATTAGTTCACAGGAGAGCTGGTTGTTCAAAGAGCTTGGCACCTCCTCTCCTCTCTCTTGCTCCCTCACTCTCCATGTGACATGCCTCCTCCCCCTTCTCCTTCTGCCAATATTGAAAGCTTCTTAAGGCCCTTGCCTGAGGCAGATACTGGCTCCACATTTCTTGTACAACCTGCAGCATCGTAAGCCAAATAAACCTCTTTTACAAATTACCCGGCATTAGGTGTTCCTTTACAGCAAAGTGAAATGCACTAATACACTGCTCATTAACTCTTCTTTCATTTATTCATTCATCCATTCATTCAGTTACTCTGAAAACTCAAGTACATAAAAAGTTAAGTGATTTGCCTGGGTTGCAGAGTTTGAAGTTTGGTAGAGGCATAAGTAAAGCTAACTCTCTGCCATCATGCAAGTATTCTTGCACTTCCATTATTATTTCTTAAAATTTAAATTGAAGAACATTTAATTATTTTATTTAAAATATGGAAAGTCAATTAAACATGAAAATTCTAAAGTTGCCAAAGCTAACAATCTATAGATAGGCAGCCTTTAAAAATTATTTTCTGATTTTACTACAATCAGTGTCAGTGAACTCTTCCATTATAAGCTGACACACTAATTTGTATGACTAGCATATAAATTCAACAAACATTTCTCTTTTTTATTCATTTTCTTCATTTATCTACTTTTGAGACAAGTTCTTACTCTGTCATCCAGGCTGGAGTGAAGCAGTTTGATTATGACTCACTGTAGCCTTGACCTCCCCTGTTCAAGTGATCCTCCTACTTCAGCCTCTCAAGTAGCTGGAACCACAAGCACACACCAACATATCTGGCTAATTTTTTTATTTTTTGTAGAGATGAGGTCTCTCCCTATGTTGCACAGGCTGGTCTCAAACTCCTGGGCTCAAGTGATCCTCCGACCTCTGCATCCCAAAGTGCTGGGATTACAGACATGAGCTACCAAACATTTCTTTTAAATACAGTTTGACAAATGCTATTCTATATCCTACAACTGTGGTGAAGATTATTTTTTCTGGCCAGAGGCACTATCTGTATAATAACAATGCATACTATCACAGCACTATGACATATTTTAAAGGATTGGATGAGTACTTGACTAATAATATGGCAGAAATGATTTCAAAGTTTGCCATCAAATTGTCATGTTCTTCAGATATTTATTCTATTTCATGTTCTTATATAATATATTCTTTAGATAATAGCAAAATATAATATGAATGCTTTTATTCCATTTTCTCTCTTCTTCTAAAAGTTAAAATTTATCAAAAATTAAAATGTGAAGGTTTTAATAAAATGTAAATGATCTTGCATCTCCCTAGAAATACAAAGTGAGAAATTCATATTGGCTAGTATCCAAAATGGTCTTGTGAAAATAAAATTATTATTCACTTAAGCTTTTACTCCTTTTCCATTTCTAGAATAAAAGGAGGAATCTCTGGAATTCTGACTAAGAATCCTTGTATTATCTCCAAGTAAAATAATAATATGAGGTTGACAATTATAACAGATTGCATTTTTCCAAAGATGGCTCATTCATATGTGGCCCTGCTTGCCATGTAATGTCATGCTCCTCCACCGAGCGGTGGGATCTCTGTGTCTTCTGCTTTATCTTGCATGGACTTTTGTATCTGCCTCCATCAGCTGAGTATAGCACTTAAATGCTGTACAGAGCTAAAATGATGTTATGTGTAATATTGCACAGAATTTAAATGATGTGATAACTGTCAAGGCAAAGATACAAAATACAATTCAGCTTTCCTCCATTTCTTGAAATACACACCTTTGAAACTCTGAACCACTTTGTGAGAAGTCTGGCTATAATGAAGTTTTGGTGCACAGAGACCACTTTGAGACAGAAATGCCCAGAGAGCCCTAATTGTTCTAGCTCTCAGCCATGTGAGTCAAACCTCTAGACAGGTAAGTCAGAAGTTTTCAGAAGATTCTTGCACTCAACCATGAACTCCCTCAGCCATGATGAGTGAAAAGGAAATAAAATATCCTCACAGAGCCCTGCCCAGAATGCCAGTTTTTGTGATGTAAGCAAAATACATGATGTTTTAAATCACTAAGCTTTAAGTTTGTGGTGCAGTCATAGCAACTGAAACAGAGATGTCTACTCCATACAATTACCCTGATTGAGTAAATATGGCAAAGAACAGCTACATAATTCATTCATTTATACATTTCCACAAATACTTCTTAAGTGTATAGATGTGCCGGTAACTATGCCTCCAATGGCTGTATAATGGTAAGTAGAACAGGCAGTTTGGGCCCCGATGGAATTTAAAACATTCGAAATGTGCTCATAATAGGCAGACCTATAAACAGTCTGATATTCTATCACAGTGGCAATTATTAGAATAATTCAGATAAAAGTCATTGATATGGAAATGGTAATGGAAACAGCTGGCATCTTTTCTTTTATGGAGACATAGTGATATGTCTCCCCTGGCAATCAAATCTTTCTGTGCACAGGAAGACACAATGCCAACCTTGTTCAAAATCTGCAATAAAGGGAAGAAGAGAAGAGAGGCAGGTGAATGAAATGACTCAGGCTCTGGTAAGGAGAACCAGTGTTTTCTAGACATCTCTTTCTCAACATTACATTGTGTATGACAGGCATCATATTGGAGTCATATAGTATTTTATGATGTTTCAAAACCTTCGGGTCAGATCAGTCAGAAAATTGTAATTCTTAGATGACATCAGTATCACTTAACTCCGCAAATAGATGATGCTGGGAGTCTTGACCCAAATTGGTAGTGTAATTGGGTTGTTTTAAATTGTTTTAAGCTTTCTTCGTATGCAATATGCTTCTCATAAATAGAAAAGCCAGGAAAAAATATCAGGGAAGCTTTGCACATTCTAGTTATGTAAACGTAATGTAAATGAAGGCTCTAATACTCTTCTCTATACCTTGATAAACCTCCAACAGTTGAGATTTTTTATTGGAAGGATTAATCATATTATTCCATTTGGATTAAAGGATATGGCTTATTCAGGCTGCAGATAATAAAGTCGTATAGTCAACTTAATGCTAAAACTGACAAATGTGGTGCCAGATTTGAAAATATATGGGAAATTTTAATTAGAAGTTTATAAAACTCTCAAAAACTCCAAAGGGTTTATCCGTAGGAATCAACTTAAAACAAAATTAGAGCTAATATATTAGCTAATATGCAGGCAATTATTAAGGAAAAACAGGTGGCTGGTGCTTCATTTCCAGAATGGTCCCCTTTCTAAGGTTGATTGTGGAAGCCAATTCCAGTTGCCTGTAGGAGTTTGTTTGTGCTCAACAAAGAACAATCAGGAGGGTGCTTCACTTTGTCAGGGAACATGTCACCCTATCAAGCTTGATACTACTTTTGTCTGGCAGACATTTGACTCTACCTCTACAAGCTATTTTTAGGTCTGTTTATTTCCTTTACTGTTAATTTCTAATCATTCTACTTTCTTCACATATCTGTCACTGAATTTGAATGACTAGAAGGCTACATGAAGAAAAACATTGTTCAAGGAAAAAAATAGAAAACGGAGGCTAGAAACATTGATTAATGATTGTGCATGTCATACTGACCATTTTCCCCCTTGCACAGCATAGTTGATCAAAGATTCCAAGGCACTATTACCATGGAGTAATGCCCCAGCTACAAAGGGGTAATAATGGAGGTAGTAAAGTATTTTAAATATTTTAGTATGCTCTAAAAGAAAGATAAATCCAATGCAATTCACATAAAACCTCATGCATTATGTACAGCCTGTGCTTAATAAATGCATTACTCATAAAATATACATTCGCAAGTCCTCCTTTCTTATCAATAGAGCAATCAAGTTGAGCATAAGATTATTGAGAAATTCAACTGCTTCCTATACAAAAATATAATCATATTATCCTCTTTTAAACTCATGCTCAGATGGAAAGAAACAAGAGATGGTTAGCTTAATATTTCATTGTAAGAAGTATTTTATACTTAGCCTACTCAAAATACTGCATTTTTTCTTTCATGTTTCCCAGCATAGAAGAGAAAAACATACCAACTTTTTACTCCTAACCCTGGAACTAATCTTAAAGTATAATGCACATCAGTAATTGGGACTGGTTAGGGTTACCCTGAAGCATTCAGGGACTTTTTGTGCTACAAAAACTGTATTTTGATTATCAGTAAATGGACATAATTCTAGTTCCTGATCTCTAAAGGAATTTGATTCTGTGTTTGCTTCTTTTAATATTCTTCTCCATTTGTCAGATTGACCAACACATACCCACTGTATGAGATGTTAGGCATCCAATTCACATTTCTCTAGCACAGTTTGCCCAAAGCATTTTTTAAGCTAAGATCAAAACTTGTCTTCATAATGAGGATGAAATTGGGTACTGGCAATGTGGTTCCCTCTGATCTGCTATTTCTCATCTGGACAAATGACCCCTTAACTTCTGGGTGTCCCATTACCTCTATATTTATCAAGCTCCATTCTGTTGATAAACAATTAATTATCAGGTTAAGTTGGCTCTGGTTCATTCCAATAAATCGTGGGCAGATTCTACAGAATGCCTGAAATGTTGGCAGCATTCTCACAGTGAAAATTACAGTCTCTTATGGCAATAAAGGAGTCTGTAAAAAGACAAAACAACAGCAGTTTTCACTTTCTCCTGACCCCACTTTATCCCACCCCAAGTTCAGATTTTTTATGATTACTTGCTTCAAACCAGCAGACCATAAAGCTCTCTGCAGTACCTGTTAAGGCATCTTTGTATACTTTTCCAGCAAAAAATGTCATTTAGAAAGGCAAGTACCAATTTACATGAGGCAAGACTTTGTATATCTTTCACATTCCTTTTCCTCTCTGACAGGCAATAAACAGCAGGTCTCATTTTCCAATCCTTATTAAAAAGTATGATCCTGATTGTTTGGAAGGCTCATTAGTGCCATTGCCCTGTGATGGACTGAACATCTTTATAAGAAAGACAGATTGCATGGATGCCTCTGTACATCAGCCCTAATGAAACCCAAGTGCATCCCCCACAGACCTCAGAATTTAGATCTTCATTTGCCTTCGTGAAAAATGAGAGTCAAGACCATGGGCATTTGAAAACACAGCTAGTTCCTTGTTTTGTCAGTAATAGGAGTGCCTCACTATTGCATGTTACTTTCAGGGAAAAAATAAGAAGCAGTTAACCATCGAATGCTTTGCAACTAGAGTGCTGAGACCAGACAACTATTCTCAGCAGAGAGTCATTAGCAATTACACAGGAGTAAACTTAGAGACTTGCCGTCCATCAGTGGCAAAGCAGTGGTCTCTTGGGTGATGGTGTGCACACATTTAACTTTCTCCAGTATTCAATTTCCCCTTCCAAAAAGGTAGTCATATGGTGTCTTCTTGTAGGCCACAAATGGCTAAAAGTTATTTGAGTTTAATGGAAGTTTGGTTGCTTTTTTCAGAATAAAAGAAGCCATAGAAATAACACTATCAACAATAAAACCATTAGAATAGTTCAAAACTTGGAGGAAATGAAGCAAAATTGCTGCTATAGAGCAAATAATCCAAAGCTCATTTTGATTTTTTCAAGTAAGTGTGTTTCTCCATCGCTAATGAGCTACATGTATGTTTCCTATTCCTAGAGTATTTCACAAAGGAGGACTCCATGGGATAGAAAACACACTGGCCTTGCAGTCCTAAGTCCTTATTTTGTCTCAGAGTTAGCCACTTACTCACTGAGTTACCTAGATGCATCATTTAACCCCACTGGACCATAGGCTTTACCTATCCAGGAGATTTCTAAAATTAATTGGACCGTTGAGACCATCTATATCAATCTCTTAATTTTTATATGAGCAAATTTGAGCAAAAGGAAGTTAAGTAACTTTACCAATGTTACCCAATACTGAAGTAGTATGAAAAATGAAATTAAAGTCAAATTATGATATAATATTAGAATGTATGTATTATTTTTAGTACTCTTTTAGTTAGACAAATTAAAAGTAAAAAATAACATTTATCCCAATTAAGGTGAAATCCAAACATTTAAATGATTCTACATAATAAATAGCATTTATAATCACACCATATCTCTTCCAAAGGTTAACTTACAAAATCCTGGCTGAATAAACAAGTATATTTTCTGGACTTGCTCTGCTTATTTTGTCTAACATTTTAGAAATATAAAAGGTGATTCAGACATTACACACATAGTATGCAGTTGTATTAATGGGATTTAGGAATCAAAACTTTCTAATTTCTTGTCATTTTAATTGCCTAATTTATGAAAATCATTGTGTTATACATAAATTGATATCAGGGTTTGTTTTTATTTTTCTGAAGATTTATATTTTCTGAAGACATTTTTATTTAAAAACGGAAATAATCAGATGTGATGTGATAGCCTAGAAAAGAAAAATGACACTAGAGGAACAATGGTGGAATCCAAATAGAGTCTCTCCTTTAACTGATAGCAATGTACCAACGTTAGTCTCTCTCTCTTAGTTTTAAGACAAGTGCCATGATTAAGAAAGACATTAACTTTAGGGGAAACTGGGTAAAGGGCATTGGGAAATTCTCTTCACAATCATTGCACCTTTTCTGTAAATCTAAAAGTATTCCAAAATAAAAAGTTTATTTTTAAAATAGAGAAATAAAAATTGAGAAATAGAAGTAATATTTGAAGAGGGAGCATCTTGGGTCAATTAAAACATAAAACAATCTTATTTTATCAAAAAATTGTGGAAGATGATAACACTTAATAAGTAAAGAAGGAATAAAGAAAGGAAGGAAGCAAGGAAATGGTTCCAACTCCTGATACCCACAGCCATATGATGCCATATTTTCCCTAAATTCACAATTGGTTTATTTCCTGTATTTACCCATTTAATCTTAACTAAACAATGAGGCGGTTGTTCTTACCACCATTTTAAAAAATAAAATTTATTGTGTATATTTGAGGTCTACAACATGATTTTTTAAATTTATGTATGTATGTATGTATATATGTATGTATGTATGTATGTATGTATGTATGTATGTATTTTTGAGACAGAGTTTCTCTCTTGTTGCCCAGGCTGGAATGCAATGGCACGATCTTGGCTCACCACAACCTCCGCCTCCCGGGTTCAAGCGATTCTCCTGCCTCAGCCTCCCGAGTAGCTAGAATTACAGGCATGTACCACCATGCCAAGCTAATTTTTTGTATTTTTAGTAGAGACGGGGTTTCTCCATGTTGGTCAGACTGATCTTGAACTCCCAATCTCAGATGATCCACCTTCCTCGGCCTCCCAAAGTGCTGGGATTACAGGTGTGAGCCACCGTGTCTGGCCTACAACATGGTCTTATGGGATACATAGAGATGGTAAAATAGTAATTATAGTGAAGCAAGTTAACATATTTGTCATCTCACGTAGTTTTTCTGTGTGTGACAAGAGCAGCTAAAATTCACTTAGTTAACAAAAATCTCTAATACGATACAATTTAAATAACTGTAGTCCTCGTTTAGATCTTTAGACTTGTTCATCCCATTATCAGTTACTTTACAGCTTTGACCAGCATCTTCCCATTTCCTTCCCACCCAAACTCCCTGCTGCTCACGATAACCACTATTTTATTCTCTATGTCTGTATATTTGACCTTATAAAAAAGGTCCACATATAAGCGAGATAATGCAATATTTGTCTTTCTGTGTCTGGCTTATTTCACTTAGCATAATGTCCTCCAGGTCCATCTATGTTGTGGCAAATGGCAGGATCTTCTTTTTTAAGGTTGATTAATTTTCGTGTGTGTATGTGTGTGTGTGTGTATGTGTGTATTACTTTTTTTTTTTATCTATTCATCCATGAACAGGCACTTAGATTAATTTCCTACCTTGGATAATTCTGAATAATTTTGCAGTGAACTTGGGAGTGCAGATATCCTTACTAGGTGGTGATCTTATTTCCTTTGAATATATACCCAGAAAAGGGATGGCTAGGTCATATGGTAGTTCTATTTTTAATTTTTTTTATGAACCTTCATACTATTTTTTGTAATGGTTATACCAATCTTGTCTTTTTTTTATAATGGTCATCTTAACAGGTGTAGGGTGATAGCTCATAGTGGTTTTAAGTTGCATTTCTCATATAATTAGGATGTTAATCACCTTTTCATATATCTGTTGGCCATTTTTATGTTTTATTTAGAGAAATATTTGTTCAGGCTCTTGGCTCATTTTTAAATTGGGTCATTTGTCTTTTACTGAGTTGTTAGGCGTTTCTTACAAATTTTGAATATTAACACATTATTAGGTATGTGATTTGAAAATGCCTTTTCCCCAGTCTGTGGGTTGCCTTTTCATTTTATTAATTGTTTGCTTTGCTTTTGGGTTTCATGTAGTCCCATTTATTTATTTTGTCTTTGTAATCTGAGGTTGGGTGTGATATTCGAAAAATTGTTGCCAAGGCCAATGTCAAGGAGCTTTTCTCCTGTGTTCTTTTCTAGGAGTTTTGTGATTACAGGTCATACATTTAGGTCTTCTATCCCTTTTGAGTTGATTTTTGTGTAGGGTGTAAGATAAGTAGCCAATTTCATTTTCTTCATACAGAAATCCAGTTTTACCAACACAACGTATTGAAGAGACTATACTTTCTGCATTGTGTTCTCTTGGTGACCCTGCTGAAAAGTAGTAGAGCGTGTATGTTCGAATTCATTTCTGTACTTTCTAACATATTCCATTACTCTATATTTCTGTTAGTATACAGGACCATATTGTTTTGATTACTATAGCTTTGCATTTTCTAATAAATTAAAAAATGTATTTCCTCCAACTTTTTCTTTGTCAGTATTGCTTTCACTATTTGAGTTTTTTATGGTTCTACATAAATTTAGGATTGTTTTTATATTTCTATGAAGTACACCATTGGAATTAAATGTCCATAATATACAAAGTGATCAACAAATTCAGTGCATTAACTCTGTATATTGCTTTGAGTAGAATGCACATTTTAGCAACATTAATTATTTCCATCCATGAACATATCTTTCCATTTATTTGTATCTGTTTCCATTTCTTTTATCAACGTTTCATAGTTTCCAGTGTAGAAATCTTTCACTTCCTTGGTTAAATTTATTTCCAAGCATTTAAGTTTTTTTATTGTCTTATAAATGAATAGTTTTCTTGATTTCTCTTTTAGCTAGCTCATTATTCATGTATAGAAATGCTACTAATTCTTTGGATATTGATTTTGTATCCTTTAACTTTACTTAATTCATTCACTAGTTCTAACAGGTTTTTAAAGAAATCTGTGGGGGTTGGGGATTCTACATATAGGATCATGTCATTTACAGAGATAATTTTACTTTATTTCTGAATTGGATGCCTTTTTTCCTTTTCTTTTTCTGGTCTAATTGCTCTTTCCAGAACTTCCAGTATTATGTTGAATAGAAGTGTTGAAAGTAGGCAGCCTTGCCTTGTACTAGATTTCAGTGAAAAAGCTTTCAGTTGTTCCCTGTTGATTATGCTAGCTGTAGGTTTTTCATAAATGGCTTGTATTATATGGAACTTTCCTTCTATACATAAACTATTAAGATTTTTTATCAAGAAAGAATGCTGAACTTTGTCAAATGCTTTTTTCTGCGTTAATTAAGATGATCGCATGGTTTTTATCTTTCTTTCTGTTAATGTAATGTGTCACGTGGATTGATTTGCATATAGGAAACCAGGCTTGCATGTCAGGAATAAATCCTACTTGGTCATGATATATAATCTTTTTGACGTACTATTGAATTTGATTTCTAATATTTTTGAGAATTTTTCTGCCAATGTCATCAGAGATATTGGCCTGTAGTTTTCTTGTGGTGTTTTGTCTGGTTTAGGTATCAAGGCAATGCTGGCCTCATAAAATGTGTTTGGAAGTATTCCCTATATCCCAATTTCTAAAAGAGTTTAAGAGGTATTGGTAATAATTCTCTGAATGATGGGTAGAATTCAGCCATGAAGCTATCTGCTCCTGCATTGTCTTTGTTGGCAGGTTTATAATTACTCCTCCAATTTCTTTATTTGTTATTGATTTGGTCATGCTTTCCATTTCTTAATGACTCAATCTTGCTATAATACATTATATTTTTCTAAGAATTTAACTATTTCCTCTGTTATCCAATTTGTTGGCATAGAATTTCTCATAATAGTTTTTTAAAATAATTTTTATTTCTGGGGCATCCTTTGTAATGTTTCCACTTTCATTTCTGATTTTATTTATTTGAGTATTTTCTCTTTCTTGATTATTTTAGCTAGGGGTTAGTAGATTTTTTTTAATTTTTCAGATCGCCAACTATAGGTTTTATTGATTTTTTTGACTTTTTTTCAGTTTTCTATTTGATTTATTTATGTTCTGATATTCATTATATTCTTCCTTCTGCTAACTTTGTGTTTAATTTGTTTTATTTTAGTCCCTTGAGATGTACTGTTATTCTATCTTTTTGGGATATTTCTTCTTTAATGTATTATATATTTATTGTACAATAATATATATCAACAATATAGAATATTAATTAATATATAATTATATCAATACATAAATAATATACTAATACATAATAATCATGTATTACTATATAATATAACACATTATAATATAATGTATTATAAATACATTAAAATGGAAATATTCCAAATTTTATAGCACTTATTGCTATAAACATCCCTCTTAAAACTGCTTTTGCTGCATTCCATAGTTTTCAATATGTTGTGCTTTTATTGTTGCTTATCTCAATATATTTTTATTTTTAATTAATATGTATTTATGGCATATGTAGTGATGTTTCAATACATGTAGTGATCAGATCATGATAATTAGCATATAGATCATCTTAAACATTTATCATTTCTTTACATTGAGAATATTCAATATCCTCCTCCTAGCTATTTGAAACTATGTAATATATTATTGTTGACTATAGTCATCCTACAGTGGTATAGAAGGCCAGAAATTATTCCTCCTATCTAACTGTAACTTTGTATTCAACCCATTGGTTGTTAAGGAGCATGTTGTTCAATTTCCAAATTTCCAATTCCTGAATGACTCAGTGGCCGGGGCCGCAGGAGTTTATGGCAGTATTGGTGGCAGGGTAGGTTCTTAGGGTCCTTGGTAGCAAGGGCTTTAAGAATCCTCCTGTTCTCATTTTCTGCACAGTAGGAATACGTAGCTGAAGGGATCCCAGTTGGTGTTGGGTCTGACACAGGCCCAGGCAGCCACAGCAGTACTGTGTTTCAGGACACAGGTGCTCAGAGTGGCTTTGGATCTGGGCTTAGTGTCTTGTGAACTACTGTGGCAACTTTGACGTCAGCACAGGCTAACTCTCTGAGGCATGAGTGGAGACAGCCCCTCTAAAAGTCTGAAGACTGTGACTCTGAGGCACTTGTAAGTAGTTCAGACCCAGAGGGCAGGGCTGTAGCTATGATTTTAATCCTGGAACTCTGGGCACAACACTGGCGAGGTTCTAGGAAAGAAAGAGTGTTTCAGAGGCTCAGTCCCTTGGGGAGTGGGGCACTGCTACAATTTGACTGTTGGTGCATAGCGGCAACTCTGGTACCAGGAGAGCCATCCTAAGTTTCTGTGCTCCAAAGACTTTCTTCCATTCCCTTGGTGTACTCTAGCAGTCTCCTTTGGTTACTCTAGTCAAAATGTAGTTGTTTATTCATTGTATTTCTCTTGTATTGCATGAGTTTATAGGTCACCTTTTGTGGAGGGGATGTGCATTGGACACCTCTAGTCAGTCATCTTGCTGAAGTTACCTTATTACAATTTAGAAATAACTATTAATTGAGTCACAGAAAGTGATCACATGGTTAATGACTAAGGTCATATGGTTAACATACTGTTGGGACAGGATGTGAACTAGGCTCTATTAAACAACAGTTTTTTTGTTGTTGTTTTCTTTTGTTTTGAGATAGAGTCTTGCTCTGTTGCCCAGGCTGGAGTGCAGTGACGTGATATCGGCTCACTGCCACCTCCACCTCCTGGGTTCAAGTGATTCCCTGCCTCAGTCTCCTGAGTAGCTGGGATTACAGGCACCTGCCACCATGCCTAGATATTTTTTGGATTGTTAGTAGAGACAGGGTCTCACCATGTTGGCCAGGCTGGTCTCGAACTCCTGACCTCAAATGATCCACTCAGTTTTTAAGAAAAGAAAATGACTTGCTTCCCTTTCTGTGAAACTATGATGAGCTTTTCTTCCTGTTTTTCCTCACAGCCTTTTCAGCCTCTATAACTATGCAAGAGGCTGAACCCAGAATGGACTTCCATGAAAACTATTAAGCTGCACTCACAATTGCATCTTCTGAGTGTTGTCTAAGAGAAAGCCAGGCTGCTACAGGCAGATACTGAGGGAACACCCTCTCCTCATTCTATATATTTTATCACCTGAGACCTGGAGCAGAATCTTATAAAGTCCCTCCTGACAAGAGCTCCTTCCATTTTTTAATGACAGCTCTCTTTCTCTAAGGCTCAGAACTACTCAAAAGGGCAGGACTGGGTAATAGACACAGCACCTTGTAATTAATCCCTTTCATCTTACGGCTTTATCCTATTCCATCTTCCTGTCTCTCCTACTTCTATCCCCCAGCTCTTATAAAGCTTCTTTGTAGAAGCTTCCTTCTAAGAAGTTTCATAAGTGCTGTGTAAGGTATAACTACCTTATTTATCCTACATCAATTCAGGCAAAATGGAGCTGCGGAGCCCTGGGCCAATATGTCAGCTGACCAGCAGCTCTGAATCTAGGTTTAAGCCCAGCTGGAGCACTCCATTGTATAAGCTAATATTGTGAGCAAACACAAAATAGAGAAGAAAGAATGGTATTCTTGTGAACTTAAATAGCCTTTTGTGTTGATTCTTTGAGCAAAGCTAAATATCTATATCTATATCTTTCTGTATACCTGGCAAAGCCTCAAGAAATGTACAATGTCATCTAACAATTTCAAATTTAAAATTAAGAAAAAAAAATATGTAAAAAGATGGAGGATTTTCTCCAAGGAAACTTCGGCAGCGTGTATACTTGTATTTTCTAACCCTGCTAAAGCAACAGTCCCAGGAGACACAGCATATTAAATGAAAATATAACCACACTCCCACATCAGCAAATGAGTCCAGCCCCAGAGAGCCATTGTGAGAATTAAATGAGATGATGTGAAAATACTTGAAAACAAGAGTCTTATTGCTGTAAACCATTATTGTCGAAATATTATTTTTCTCATCTCCTAAAAGTGCTAAGATGGGTTGATATGGTAATATATTAACTGGCATGTTTTTCTCTTCCTTGCTTTTTGCCTTGTGATCATCTTCCCTTAGGGTAGCTCATTACCGTAGGGGCAAGTCATATTAAGAAAAATGTAAAATTCTTGCTTTTAAAGGTCAAACCAATCCTTTGGTAAATCTCTGGGTAAGAATAGAATTATTTAAAATAATAATAAGGTAACATTGCCTCCATACCCTACTTAATAAAGATCATCAAAACTTGAAAGGAAGAAGAGTTGGATGAGAAGGGACCTTAGTCACTGGCCCAAGTGTCTTGTGCCCTGCCTTCTATCTTGAGTCCCTGGGGAGGAGTGATTTAAAGCCAAGATAAGTTGGGGACCTGTGAGCAGAGAACTAGATTTCTTGTTGCCCTTCTGGGGTCATGGGGGACAGCAGAGGGGAGTATCAAGAGCAACTGCATAGAAATGCTCATGAAGAATGCATCCTCATAGAGTACCAGCCCAGCCCAACAGGAGTCTGAGGTTTGCAGAATGTTTTTCCTGCTTTGTATTTCTCTTGTATTGCATGAGTTTATAGAAATAAGCTGTGCCAAAATAAAGATTCTCAGAGTTAGGATGGAAGAATTTGTCTGCAGACCCTTGTTGTACACTTGAATTCCAAACCCAGATGACGTAAAGGGCCCAACAGATGGTTTAAACATCTGAACAGATTCCAACACAGGGAAAGTCCTTCTGTCCATTGACACTACAACATCAGGTCATTGCCCCCGGACTGAGAATTATAATCAAAGGGAAGAAAGAAGAGAGTGAAAACAGCGATTTCATTTTAGTCTAAATTTGAAATGAAAAAAAAATCTCCAAATTTGACTGAATTTAACTGCAAGTGTAAAAGGAAAACCAAACACCTTACCTTCCATCAGATGGGAATATGGCTTGAGATGGAAATTGAGACTGGTTATAGGAAAATAAGTTATATTTTTGCACAAATGACTTTTTATTCTGTAAAAATCATTATCTGCTATGCTCCTCTTTTTGATAACACATTACATAAAATGAGATAGAGTTTTTTCACTCAGAGATTCTACTTCTGATTTTTTGTATGCATCTAGCCTGTCTGGACCCCAGCAGTAATGCCTATAATGCTTTACCTCATCAATAAATATTATCAAGACATTAGATGGGAAAGAAACAATTAAATCATTGTAAGAATGTTTTCCATGATATTCACTTAATTATCACTTTGAAACCTTGATTTTCATTTTTCCTTACCACCTCATTTCCACAATTCAAAATATTCCCTCCAAAATTTATTCTATTGAAACCCTCCTTTCTGGATGTGCCAATATATAAAATGGAAATGTAAACATCTAGAAAAAAATCTGTTTTTATTCTTATTGTTCACAAATAATTACTCCTTTCCCCTTCCCCACCTCAGTGGAAGAGATACACTTCTCTCCTGCACCTTAACTTCAGAATAAACCACACATCTTGTTTTGATAAACAAGTTATTACCAGATGTGACACACAATAAGACACCTGCCAGATGCTTGGGAGCAAGAATTGGTCTTGCATTCCTGTGCCTCTGATACCACCATAACAAGAGCATTCCCAAAGCATCTGTATCCCTTCAACCTGGGCCCAGAATAAACACAAGTGAAGCAGATGTGAGCTCAACTCTCAAAAGGAGCCAATTCCAGAGGTAAGAGGCAAGTGGTCAAACAGATGCAACTAGGAGGAACATCTGCCACCAAGATACTGTGACACTGGGAAGACTGGTACGCTCCTAGCAAATCTTCAGAGGGAAGGCATTGAGAGTGGACAGAGTGAGGACACAGATGCCAAGCTAAAGCGGGAGGAAGGTAGGAACCCTGCGTGGGGCTGTAATACACCAGGATTGGTTCCTAGCCCCCAAGGACTCCTGGGCAAGGGGTGAGTTGAGAAGGCAAGGAGAGTAACCTGCTCTGGCCACAGGCCTCTGGAATCCTGCCAGCAGGAGACACTGTGGTCCCCTGGGCTGGCAAGGAGAGCTGCTTAGAGAAGTGATGGGGGCAGAACTCCAGCCAGGGTGGAGCCCAGTGAGGTTGGTGCAGGAGTGTCTGTAGTGGAGCACTGCTGGGGATGTCCATAGCCCAAGGCTCCCCTTTCTTCCCTAGACTTTAGCCCCAAGGAAGCTGTTGGACTTGAACACTGCAGGGTGGTATTGCCTATGAGAGGAGGTCAGTTCGACCTAAGCACCCCTGGGTCCACTGGCCTCTTCAGTCATGCTGGGGTCCATGAGAGCAGCCTGACAGTGCCTGCTTGCAGTGCAGCCTCGTATGCCCAGGTAGGGGTCCTCCTAGCGGTCCATATCATAGCTGTTGCTCTGGTGACCTTACTTGACCAGCAGAGAGCTCCAGTAGCATGCACCTGATGACAGACACAAGCCCACCACACCTTCCTGCCACCACAGCCTCCCCAGAACCTCTTTGCCTGCCTCACCCGTGGCCAACCCGACACTGCTTTGCTGCAGGCAGTTCCCACAGGCGGACTTTGTCTCCCTTTCTCACCAGCACATATGTGCCCATGCACCCCATCACGCCATGGCTGCTGGCTTGAGTGCACCCCACCTCTCCAACCCTCCCAAATTCTCCTTCCAATGCCCCTCCCAACTCCAACCCTTCCACCCGATCATTGTTGTTGGAGGGGTTCACAGCCATGGAAACCACAAGCCCATTACCCACCAGCACTCCTGCCCTGACTGACACTGCCTTGTATGGGAAACTAGGAAGGAAGACCAGCAAATCTGCCCCCACACCCAGAGACAGCTGTTACCCTTGTGAAGCCAGGCACAGAGGGCACACACAGTTCCATGTCACCAGCACCCTGCCAGCCCTCTTGCTAACACTGCTGCCCTCTTGAATGCATGTACTGATGTCAGTGGGACTCCCTGCCACCCCTGGCTCCCTGTCCCACTGCACTGTGCTGCCACCACCTCTGGGAATACCCTCCAGCACCCCTCTGCAGCATGCATGTCAATGAGCATGCATTCTGTGGCACTGCAGCTGCTGTTGGCATGTGCAATAGAGGATGGATCCTACTGCCACCACGCTATGAAGCAGTATGACTGGTGCCACCCATCAGAGTGTTATGATCAGCAGTCAGATCAACCTCTACCACCCAGGTTTCTAACCTCCAGGGGCCATGGAACAAAGCCAGGGGCCCTATACCAGCCACCCAGAGTTAGAGCATATAGTTCAGCAGTTCTGAGCTGAGTCTTGGCCCCCTAAAATCCTCCAGAAATAAAGCCAGGCTGTTGAACCCAGTTTATAGAGTGATCAAGTCCTCAAGGATGTTTAATAGGATAAAAGAAAATAAAATGCAAGTGTCGCCAACTTCAAATATTGAAGGAACATCAGCTCACAAAGATGAGAAAGAACCAGCACAAGAATTCTGGCAACTCAAAAACCCAAAGTGTCTTCTTATCCCTAAACAATCACATTAGTTCCTCATCAAAGGTTCCTAACCAGGATGAGGTGGCCGAAATGACAGAAATAGAATTCAGAATATGGATATGAAGGAAGATGATCAACATACAGGAGAAAGTTGAAATCCAATCCAAGGGATCTAAGAATTACAATGAAACAATACAAGAGCTGATAAATGAAATGCTGTTGTAAGAAAAAGCCAAACTGTGGAAAATTCTACAAGAATTTCAAAATGCACCTGCAAATATTAACAGCAGAGTTGACCAAGCTGAGCAAGGAATCTCAAAGCTTGAAGACTGGCTCTCTGAAATAACTCAGAGAAAAATAAAGAAAAACAACAAAGAAGAATGAACAAAATCTTTGAGAAATAAGTGATTATGTAAAAACACACAATCTATGACTCATTGGCATGCCTCTGAGACAGAAAAAGAAATGAAGAAACTTGGAAAATATATTTCAGGATATCATCGTGAGAATTTCTCCAACCTTGCTAGAAAGACCAACATTCAAATTCAGGAAATGTAGAGAACCCCTGAAAAATACTATGTAAGAAGACCATCTGACATAGAAGAAACTGACATAGTCATCAGATTCTCCATCATCTTAATAAAAGAAAAAATGTTAAAGGCAGCTAAAGACAAGGGGGCAGGTCACCTACAAAGACAACCACATCAAGCTGACCGCAGACCTGTCGGCATAAATCCTACAAACCAGAAGAGATTTGGGGCCTATATTCAGCATTCTTAAAGAAAGAATTTTCAACTAAAAATTTCATATTGGGTGAAACTAAGCTTTACAAGCAAAGAAGACATAAGGTCCTTTTCAGATAAGCAAATGCTAAAGAAATTCATTACCATCAGAGTTACCTTACAAGAGGTCCTGAAAAGAGTGCTAAATATGGAAAGGAAAGACTTTTACCAGCCACTACAAACATACACAAGTATATAGATCAGTGACACTATAAAGTAACCACCCAAATAAGTCTCATAATAACCAGCTAATATCATGATGTCAGTATCACATACACACATATTAATACTAACCTTTGGTGCAAATGGGCTAAATGCCCCAATTTAAGGCACAGAATGGAAAGTTGGATAAAGAAGCAAAACCCAGTGGTATGCTGTCTTCAAGAGATCCATCTCACATACAGTGACACTCATAGGCTCAAAATAAAGGGGTGGAGAAAAATCTACCATGCAAATGGAAAAAAAAGGAAAAGCAGATGTTGCTATTCTAATTTCAGACAACATGGACTTTAAATTAACAAAGATCAAAAAAGACAAAGAAAGGAAGTACATAATGGTAAAGGGCTCAATTCAGCAATAAAACCTAACTATCTTAACTATATACACACCCAACACAGGAACACCTAGATACATAAAGCAAGTTTTTAGAGATCTATGAAGATATTTAGATAACCACATAATAATAGTGGGAGACCTTAACTCCCCACTGACAGTATTAGACAGATCATTGAGGCAAAAACTACAAAGATATTTGGGATCTTAACACAACGCTTGAGGAAATGGACCTAATAGACATCTGCAGAACTCTCTACCCCAAAACAACAGAGTATACATTCTTTTCATCTGCACATAGCACATACTCTAAAGTAGACCACACAATTGGGCATAAAACAACCCTCAACAAATATTTAAAAAAATGTACCAACTACACTGTCAGACCAAAGTGCAATAAAAATAGAAATCACTGCTATGAAAATCACTCAAAACCATACAATTAAACGGAAATTAACCAACATGCTCTAGATAAATAATGAAATTAAGGCAGAAATCAAGAAATCCTTTAAAATTAATAAGAAAAAAATAAGATACAACATGCTAGAATCTCTGTAATATAGCCAAAGCAGTGTTAAGAGGGAAGTTTATAGCACTATAGGGTCACAACAAAAAGTTAGAAAGATCTGAAATTAATAATCTAACATCATATCTAGAGGAACTAGAGAAATAAGAATAAAATAACCCCGAAGCTAAGAGAAGACAAGAAATAACCAAAATCAGAGCTGAACTAAAGGAAACCGAAACATGAAAAAAACATATAAAAAATCAATTAATCCAGGAGCTGGTTCTTTGAAAGAATTAGTAAGATAGCTAGACCACTAACTAGACTAATTTAAACGAGAGAGAGAGAGAGAGAGAGAGAGAGAGAGAGAGAGAGAGAAGATACAAATAAACACAATCAGAAATGACAAAGGGAATGTTACCACTGACCCCACAGAAATAAAAAATCTCTCAAAGACTATTAAAAACACCTCTGTGCACTCAAGTTAGAGATCCTAGAAGAAATGACTAAGTTCCTGGAAACATACAACCTCCCCAAGATTTAATCAGGAAGAGACTGAATTCTTGAACAGACCAATAATGAGTTTCAAAATTGAATTGGTAAAAATAGCCTACTAATAAAATTTCAGGACCAGATGGATTCATAGCAAAATTCTACCGGATGTATAAGGAAGAGTTGGAACTATTCCTAGTGTAACTAATCCAAAACATTGAGAAGGAAGAACTGCTCCCTAACTCATTCTATGAGGCAAGCATCAACCTGATATCAAAATCTGGCAGAGATACAACAAAAAAGGAAACTTCAGGCCAGTATCCTTGATGAACATAGCTGCATAAATCCTCAACAAAATACTAGTATACCAAATCCAGCAACACATCAAAAAGCTAATCCACCATGATCAAGTAGGCTTTATCCCCGGGATACAAGGTTGGTTCAACATAGTAAATCAGTAAATCTTATTCACCACATAAACAGAACTAAAAGCAAAAATCACATGACTATCGCAATAGATACATAACAGACCTCTGATAAAATTCAGCATCGCTTCTTGTTAAAAGCCCTCAAAAAACTAGGCATTGAAGGAACATACTTCCAAATAATAAGGGCCATCTATGAGAAACTCACAACTAACATCATACTGAATAGACAAAAGCTGGAGGCAGTCCCCTTGAAAACCAGAACAAGACAAGAGTGCCCTCTATCACCACTCCTATTCAACATAGTACTGGAATTTCTGGCTTGATCATTCAGGCAAGAAAAAGAAATATAAGGTAGCCAAGTAGGAAGACAGGAAGTCAAATTATCTCTGTTTGTGGTTGATATGATACTATGCATAGAAAACCCTGTAGCCTCTGCCCAAAAGCTCCTTGATCTGATACACAACTTCAACAACATTTCAGGATACATATCAATGTACAATCAACAACATTTCAGGATACATATCAACGTAAAAAGTCAGTAGCATTTCTATACACCGACAATATCCGAACTGAGAGCCAAATCAAGAATGCAATCCCATTCACAATAGACACAAAAAGAATAAAATACCTAGGAATGCAGCTAACCAAAGAGATGAAAGACCTCTACAGTGAGTATTACAAGACACTGCTCAAAGAAATCAGAGATGACACAAACAAATGAAAGAACATTTCATGCTCATGGATTGGAAGAATCAATATTATCAAAATGACCACAGTGCCCAAAGCAATTTAGATTAAATGTTATTCCAATAAAACTGCCAATTCTTCATAAACTAGAAAAAAACTATTTTAAAATTTATATGGAACCAAAAAAAGAGCTTGTCTAGCAAGGCAATCCTAGACAAGAACAAAGCTGGGGGCATTATGTTACCTGACTTCATACTATACTAGAAGGCTACAGTAACAAAAACAACATGTTACTGGTACAAAAAAAAGACACATAGACCAATGGGGACAGAATGGAGATTCCAAAAATAAGTGCCACACACCTACAACCATCTGAAATTTGACAAAATCCACAAAAATAAGCAAAGAGGAAAGGATTCACTATTCAATAAATGGTACTTGGATAATTGACTAGCCATATGCAGAAGATTGAAAGTAGACCTCTTCTTTACGCCACCTACAAAAATTAACTCGAGATACATTAAAAACTTAAATCTAAAACCAAAAACTATACAAATTCCAGAAGATAACCTGGTACCATTCTGGACATAGGACCCGGTAAAAACTTCATGACAAAGATACCAAAAGCAAAACAAAAACAAAAATTGGCAAATGAGATCCAGTTAAACTAAAGACCTTCTGCACAGCAAGAGAAACTATCAACAGAGTAAACAGAGAATCTACAGAATGGGAGAAAATATTTGCAAGCTATATGTTATAAAGATCTAACATCCAGAATCTATAAGAAACTTAAACAAGTTAAGCAAAAAGCAAACAAACCCATTAAAAAGTGGGCAAAGGACATGAACAGACACTTCTCAAAAGAAGACATACATGCAGCCACGAGCATATGAAAAAATGTTCAATATAACTAATCAGAAAAATGCAAATCAAAAACCACAGTGAGATAACATCTCACATTCTTCAGAATGACTATTACTAAGAAGTCAAAAAATACCAGATACTGGTGAGGTTGTGGAGAAAATGCAATGCTTATGCATTGCTGGTGGGAATGTAAACTGGTTCAGCCATTCTAGAAAGAAGTTAGGCAATTTATCAAATAAAACAGAATTACCATTTGACCTAGCAATTCCATTATTGGGCATATACCCAAAGGAATATAAATTATTTGCAGTAAGCTGAGATGGTTCAGTTGAGAAGACATTAGACTGAAGGAATATAAATTATTCTACCATAAAGGCATATGCACGCATATGTTAATTGCAGCACTATTAGTAAGAGCAAAGACATGGACTCAACCTAAATGCCCATCAATGGTAGACTGAATAAAGAAAATATGGTACACATGCACCATAACAAAAGAATGATATCATGTCCATTGCAGCAATGGGGATGGAACTGGAAGCCATTATCCTAGGAAAACTAATGCTGGCACAGAAAACCAAATATCACACATTCTCACCTGTAATTGGAAGCTAAACATTCAAAACATATGGACACAAAGAAGGGAACAACAGACACCAGGGCCTACCTGAGGGTGTAGTGTGGAAGGAGGTTGAAGATTGAAAAACTACCTATTGGGTACTATGCTTATTAACTGGGTGACAGAATAATTTGTACCTCAAACTCCTGCAACACGTGGTTTACCTATATAGTAAACCTGCACATGTACCCCTGAACTTACAATGAAAGTTCGAAAAATAAAAGTAGCCAATTCCAACTGGAGCTGCAGATTGAAGCAGAGTCACACAATTGCATTCACCCTAGATCTGCCTATAACCCCCAGGGTATCCATGGACAAGTGGGAAAGCATAAGCTATTGTTTGGCACCTAAATTTGGAGTTGGCTTGATAAGCAGACATAGTGATTCTCAGCCCTCAGCTTGTAATAGTTAGTGACTTTTCCCAGAGTGTTGGGTTACTACATTTACCAGGAAAGATTGTAATGGAACTAGAACTCCCTATTCACATAAAGATTGATACTCCTGAAACCACAGTGAATTCTAACAGCTTGGGCATACTTTGCTTTAAAAAAAAACTCATAAACAGCAGGGGATCGTATTTCATTTTTCCACAAGACTGCATGGGCCTGGAATCAATTCCTCTCCTAAAGGTGGAATCCACAGCCAAGCACAATCCCCAGGACCTTCTTCCATGATGCTCAGTAGGTGATAGAGACAGGTGCTCTCTCCTATTGAAGGACAATGAAGATTGTCCAAGCAATCGCTTTTACTTAGCAAGGTGGCAAGGGTCCAATTCTCTCAAGCGTCAGGCTCTTACCAGGAAAAAAAGATAGAAAAGAAAGACGTAGGGAATCCTGACAAGAGATCTAAGCTCTACTGCTTTGATGGCAAGTGAAAATGGGCCAAAGGCATGATGGTTACATACTAGTTATTATGGAATTTGTAGCACTATGCTTGTCTCATAATAAATGTAGTTGTTCCTGTGTAATAGACGGGGTGTAAGTGCCCGAGTCTATATCTGGCAAGGGAGCAAGAAGGTGGAGTAGGGATGGGTGTGTGACTGGAATGGTCAGTGGATAGTTGGGATAAAAGGGAATTTGTCTCTTTTCTAGCATGTTTCAACATCTTCAAGAAATTAATAGACTTCAGACATTATCAAACATGCAAACATACACACACAAAAAACCAAAACAGAGCAAAACGTGGCATGACATGTGGGAAAAAATTATTCTCTTGAACTTGCCTATCTTCAAACAGATATTACCTGTGCTGCATTTCTTTTGGGAATATGATTCTACACAAACTTATTTCAAAAAGTAATAAACATTTCAAGAAAAATTACAGGAATTTTATGTTTACTTTCTAACAGAAAAAGATATGTGAAGAACAGGGTGAAAATTTGTGTGGCATGGCCCCCAATCATACTGTGCATGTTTGTAAAGAATAAAAGTTCAGGCTGGGCACTGTGGCTCCTGCCTGTAATCCTAGCACTTTGGGAGGATGAGGCGGGCAGACCACCTGAGGTCAGGAGTTCAAGACCAGCCTGGCCAATATGGAGAAACCCCATCTCTACTAAAAATACAAAAATTAGCTGAGCGTGGTGGAAGATGCCTATAATCTCAGCTACTCAGGAGGCTGAGGTGGGAGGATCACTTGAACCCAGGAGGTGAAGGTTGCAGTGAGCCGAGACCACGCCACCACACTCCAACCTGGGTGACAGAGTGAGACTGACTCAACAAAAAAAGAAAAAAGAAAGACAGAATAAACGTTTAAATGTTTTAGAAACATTCAAGTAAGTAACAAAGACCATATTTTCCCTTTACTATGCATAGGAATTTCTATCAAAGTCAATGGGGTTTTACATAAAAATCAATGGCAAATTATGGTCCTTAATGAAAGAGGAAATTATAATTATAGCGCTGCTGGTAGCATCACTATAGTTAAGGCTGAGCAGTCTTTTCCATTATCACTTGTCAGGATTTAATAGCTCAGCTGCTTCGAGTCCTACTTGGCTGAAATGTGATATAAAACTCATCGGGCTGGATGTAATTAGTTATTATTATTGTTATTACATAAACAAATATTTTAATCAGTAAAGTATTTTTTAATTATAAAGCTTAAAGAGAATATTTTTTTTTCTTAGTAGCAGGTGCAGGAGTGGGAAAAAAGAGAAATAAGGAGACATGCTTAAAAGAAGGAGATTGAATTTGGCAAGTTCCTCAATTGGAATAACTCATTTTCCTTTGATTGTAGGCACCAATGTGGCCTGATACATAATAGAATCTCCTGGAAAAGCAACAATGTGGAAGACTCAGGCAAGGACATGCCCTGGCTCCTCTCAGTCTGTTTTTCTACTGAATGTACAATGCCATTAAATTATTCTATGTTCATGTGCAATGCAATTAAATGGCAACATACCACAAGGTTCCTAGAACTTCTCAGGACCCACTTGACAATGCCAGTCTCGCTTTACCGAATGAAAGTGCATCATCCTTGGCTTCTACATGTTCTATTGTTACTCAGTCTGTACAAATGTATGCCTTAGTTGTGAAAAACCTTACATCAGATCTTTTTGATAGAGCCCAAAGAGTTTTTATGACTATGTTGTGACTGTCCTCTTACTCACCCGTGTGTGTGGTACCCAGGGATCAATAATGACAATGTTTATTGCACATGATGCACAGATAAAGCAAAGTCTTCTTTTGTTTGTTTGTTTGTTTGTTTGGCTGTGTTTGTTTGTATGTTTGTTTTGTTTTGTTTGCTGTTTTTGTACTCAATGCTATAGTTTTCTGGCAAATACAAAGGCCACCTGTGGCACTTTGGAAATATTCATTACCTGGAGAGTGGGTGGATCAAATAAATTGAATGTGAGAGGAAAACGAAAATGACACTTGTAAAGTGCCTATTATGTGCATTGTGTACTTAACCTACTGCTATGGTTTGAATGATGGTATCCCCTCCAAAATTCATGTTGAAAATGTTGAAACTTAATCCCCAGTGTGACAGTGTAAAGAGGTGTGACCTTTAGGGAGTGATTGAGTCGTAAAGATTCTACCTTCATGAATGGGATTAGGTGCCCTTAGGAAAGGACTTGATGGAGGAAATTTGCCCCTTTTTGCATATTCCAATCCTTTCAACATAGTGTTTCTCCCCGCTGGAGGATGCAGCAACAAGGCACCATTTTGGAATCAAAGAGCAGCCCCCACCAGATGTAAAATCTGCCAAGTCCCTGGTCGTGGACTTCCCAGTCCTGGGAAGAACTATGGGAAATCAATTTGATTTTGTGGACTGCCCAGTCTACAGTATTTTCTTATAGCAGCACAAAAGAACTAAGATACTTACATTATCTCATTTAATCCTCATAACACCATTTATGTGCGGTATTTTATTCACAATTTACAGAGAAGCAAGATGAAATTCAAAGAAATTAAGTGCTTTTTTTCCCAGATCATTCAGTTACTAAGTGATAGAGATCAACTTCACTCTCAGGCTTATCAGACAAATTCAAAATTCATCCTATTTTCTTCCTCACCTCCAAATCCATACACTCATTCCCTTCTCATTAGGACTTTGATCCCCCTTCTTTCAGAGAAACTACTCTAGTCAGGTCCACCAACAACCTCCACTGCCAAATCCTGTGACCACCATTCCGTCCTCATCCTTCACAACCTCTCAGCAGCATCTCAGCAGCATCCAAAGGCATTGGCCTCTTTTTCCATCTTGAAATCCTCTCTGCTCTTTACTTTCATATTGTATGCTATTCTGTTGTAAGGGTTCTTCCAGAGTCACTGACAGCTTCTTCTTGGTGCCCTTTGATGGCTTCTCCTTCATCACTCAACCTCTACAAGTCCCTCCTTTTCTTTATTCTGCTCATTCCTTTCTTGGGGCCTCCCATATAGTACTATGGCTTTTCATCCATCTCTCTGCTTCTGACCACACTACAACTCACATTCTTTACTGACATGTGGACTTGTACATGTAACTGCCTGATCATTAATTCCACAACATGTCCAGAATAAACTCTCATTGCCTTCTCATCAGAAAAAAAAAAACACTTTTCTTCCCTATTTATCCCATTTGAAATATACCACCCTTATTATAGTTGTTGAAACCAAAACACAATGTTTCATTCCTCTCTTTCCCTTGCCTTCCACTTATAATCCATCAACAAGACTTGATGATTCTGCATCTAAATAATATCTGAAATCTACCTACTCCTTCTAGCATCAGTGTTCCAGGTTTGCAATTGCCTCCTACCAGAGCTCCTAGTTTCTACTCCATTTAGTAGACAAAATTATTAAAAAAGAATAATAATAATAATAAGTCAGATCAAGTTACTTTCAGGCTTTAAAATGCCCCAAATAAATGTAAAATTACTATACACACACACACACACACACACACGCTCCAAAATCTTCTCATAATCCTTATTGTAAAATCCACATTCCTTTCTGTGTCTTCATCATGGCCTCACCGTGCTCATTCTCCTTCCGTATCTCATCTGTCTCACTCATACTCTAAACCAGACATGCTGACCCTATCATTGTCCTGAGCACCTCACTGCCCCCACAAGCTGGATGCCATGCCCACACCTCAAAGCCTTTCCACTCGCTGTGTACTCTGCCAAGAACACCTTGAATTTTGGGTAACCGGTTCCTGCTCGTGATTGATTTCTCAACCAACTGTCAACTCCTTAGAGAGGTTTTCCAGAATAAGTCTTGCAATGCTGTCATGTACATAAGTCTAAAATATTTATTACCTGGGCCTTTATGCAGATATTGTGTGGGGTGACAACATGGTCATGCTCTGGTGGACACTCCCTCCCTGGCTTGTAGAGAGCCTCCTTCTTGCTGTATGGTCACATGGCAGAGAGAGAGAGCACTGATGTCTCTTCATCTTCTTTCTTCTTTTAAGGACATGAGTTCTATTGAATCAGGGCCCCTATGACTTTGTTTAACCATAACTGTCTCCTTAAAAGCCCTATGTCCAATATAGTCACATGGGACGTTAGGGCTTCAACACAAATTTTGAGGGGACACAATGCAGCTGATAGCAGCCCTGACAGAAACACTTCCCCATGCCTGGTCTATAATAAAGAATATGGTCTTTCCACCCCACCATTATTGCCTGTCTATCTGACGCAGATATTTTACTGATGTTTAATGCTACAGGGTATATATTCATTTTCCATAAAAAGTATTACACAAGTGGAGAAGATTCATATTAGGAATAGTCATTATGTGGGCTACAAAACACCAGTTTTTAAATTTTATAACATTCTCATTTTTGTTCTTTCTTCAAATACATTGTTAGAACACGAGGGACAAAAATATAAGGGTGAAATAAACATATTTCCTTGTGTTTCATACTTATGCTAGATAAAAATGTAAAAATTAGTAGTAATAAGAATCAGAAAACTCTTTTAGAAGGCTTGAAGGAAGAGAGCAGATTTGTAGTGGGGGAGTAAGAAGACTTTTTCACACACACACACGCCCTTGTTTTCTCTGCCTTATTTACTGCTAATCAATTTTTTAAAAGCCATTTTACAAAATGTATTTTTAAAGTCTTAAAATATTCTAAGAAATGGAAAGAAAAAATAAAAGATTACTCTCTAATAACCAAGGCCTATGTTATTCATCTCTAAAGGAATAGCCAATTAAAATGCAGTAGGTACACCTATAGAATAATAGTAGGTAGTAGTTGGAAGTAACAGCAACTTCAATGTTCCTTAGAAACCTGGTATTGAGTGAAAAAAAAAAAGAAACAAAGAAATCAATAACATAACACCATGTATGAAAACTAAAAATACACACCTTCACAAAACACTACATATTTTATAAGTGTACGTACATATGCTGTCAAGGGTAAACATCAAATGCATGAGTGTGAATACCTGTGAAGGAGCTGAGTGCTGCAGACTCAGAAAAGGGGAGAAATAAAAACCAGAGATGGATTAACAACCAATGACATCAGCAAACCAGGAGTATATGTGGCCCAGATATTTGCATTTGACGTAGAATGAAAAGAAAGAAGAAAAGGAGGGAGAAAGAAAAAAAGGCATGAGGATGGAAGTAGGAAAATAATGAAAGTAAGCATAACTCTCTTCTGACCTCATCATTTCTTTAAGTTTTGGGCTTTGTGCTCAGGGAATCCTTCTTAAGTGTGAACTAAAGTCATAGTAGTAGCTCAGTGTGCTAGGATCGCAGAGGCAAATAGTGCAAGCTTAAACAGACAGGGAGACATGAAAGTAAGGAGATGCCAAATTGTCCTTGTTTCTTTCACCGGACCAACAAGTCTATCCTGACTTATTTATGCCATCTACTGGTCCTTTCAATTACTTGTTTTTGCAAAACTCACTCCTGCTGTTTGACCTGAGCAATTTTACAGTTTTGGGGGAGCAAGTACAGAAAGTCTTTTCACTCAAGTACTGAATTTCTTGCTAAAGATATCTGCACTGAAGCAACGTTTTTGCCCTCATACTGGTATGTTCTAAGGTTTTTCTTTGTTAGTGAAACTCTGCTGAATTAATTCCTTTGTTAGAAGTACTCTTTCAGTGAAAAAGAGGATACGGTTTCTGAAAGAGAAAACCATCTCCCAATCTGCTATAAATGTCAGCGCTGATTTTTCTTCTCCAAAGCTGGAAACTTGCCTTGGATGGTATCTTTATGTCCACCTCAAATGCATTTGTTGTAACACATTCTCACTTGAGTTTAAAACATTTGCATAAATTGGTGATTATTTGGGGGAGGAATTTGTAAGGATCTGTTTAACTCTAGTGTGTATTTCTGTACCATAACAATCTGACTCACAGTTGGATGTGTATGATCATATGTTTTTATTATTTTATTGCCATTTCTCCTGCCTTTCTTGTTTAATTTCCTCATTTATCAGACTAGTCTTTGATTTGACTCATCAAGAGATGACAAATGTCAGTATTTTAATGCTGTTTCAACCAGACAGCCAGTCACTTACTTTCTTACTGATGATCCAACTGAATGTGTGCAGGAATCCAGTCAAGTTTTATACCTATTCATAAAGAGAAGTCATTCATTAACAAATGTAAAATTTCAACAAGAACAAAAGAATCCTGCCTCGTTCCACATTACCTTCTTGACAGAATCGTGAGTCATATTGAATAATTTCTCATTCACGTTTAGAATCTATTACTCTGAAGGAGAAAAATCAAGCAAGCTATTTCTGGAAAAACACCGAGAATAACCACTAAACTGACAAGCCATCCTTTCTTGACGAGGTGGTTATTAAGCAGCTGAAGTTAATTCCAAAAACAGATTGTCCTCAGAATATTTCTGCCAAACCCTATATAACCACAACGTCTTTTTTAAAGGAAAATAGTACTGAGTCTTCTGAGGACCCTGAATATCAGGAAAGACTTGAAGCTCCAAGGCAGGGGTCAGAAATCCACAGCCCTAGGCCAAATCTACCCTACCACCTGTTCTCACAGAGCCTAAGAGCAAACAGTGGATTTTGCATTTTAAATGGTGAAAACAACTCAAAAGAAGAATATTAGTTCATGATGCATGAAAATATTAAATTTAAATTTCAGTGCTCATAAAGTTTTATTGGAACACAGCCATGCCCATTTATTTACTTTTTATCTCTGGCTGCTTTTATAATACAACTGCAGCACTAAGTAGTTGCAACCCAGACTACCTGGCTCACAAAGCTGCAGACATTTACTAACTAGAACTCACAGAAAAAAAATTGCTAACCTCTGCCCTAGGTAAAAACTGATGAAAGAGAGGTGAGGTGCTATGAAGTCCTTGGCAGAATTATAGCAAGAGACCCCAGTGAATGGGTTTACAGGGAAAACATGAGAACAAATGCAGCCTGTCACCCTGGAAAACCCATTGCTCTTTTCTCATACATTTAATCCTTTCCTCAACAGGTGCTGGTCTCAAGAATCTTGAGGTTGCCTTATTGCTTTTCCAAGACTCACCTTGAACTACACAAAAAGATTAACAGACTTATACTAGATATTTCACAAGCAAGTCTTGACTGGTTTCTGGCAGTCTGTGAAAGCTAATTCTGTTAGGTTGGTGCAAAACTAATTGCAATTTTTGCCCTTACTTTCAATGACAAAAATCGCCATTACTTTTGCACCAACCTAATAACAATGAGTTAGAAAGCTCCAAGCATATCTACAGAAAACAAGCTGAGAATCTTCAAAGGGGATCCTTATTCATTTTATACTATAATGAGGGCAAGAGGCTAGCAGAACAACGGATTCTGTTCTCTATGGCTGCCTTTTCTTCAAAACCTTGCTCATGAAGTTATGAGTTCCTTGGTGTCTCTGAATTCTTATTTTTATATCACTAGCCAGATGAGACTAGAGCAAGCTTTAAGTCTCTGCTTTTGTTTAGCTGTTGACTTTGAAAACTGTTAATCAGCAAATGCCTCAAGGAGTAAAAGTTGCAGAGAAAGAGGAACTCAACTTGGTGTATTTTTTCTTTTTGTTTTTGTTTTTTGTTGTTGTTTTGTTTTGTTTTTGTTTTGAGACGAAGTCTCACTCTGTCACCAGGCTGGAGTGCAGTGGCATGATCTCAGCTCGTTGCAATCTTCAGCTCCTGGGTTCAAGCGATTCTCCTGCTTCAGGCTCCAGAGTAGCTGGGATTACAGGCACGTGCCACCACACCCAGCTAATCAGCTAATTTTGGTATTTTTAGTAGAAACGGGGTTTCACGGTGTTAGCTAGGATGGTCACCACCTCCTGACCTCCTGATCTGCCCACCTGGGCCTCCCAAAGTGCTGAGATTACAGGGGTGAGCCACGGTGCCAGGCCAACTTGGTGTATTTTTTCTTATTTCTGATTGCCTTGGTTCTTCTCCGGTGCTTTTAAATAGCTATTTTATTTATTTAAAAAAAATTGTAAACAGTTTTTGTTGTTTTTCCCAAGACTGGAAATTCATTCTGATGTAAACTACTCTCTTAAAATCAGAAGTGGAAAATGTTTTCTCTCTTTTAAAAAGTAAATAGCCTCAAGTATTTTTTCTAATAGAATTGCCAAATAATAACTCTATCTACTTCATTCCAACAAAAAGTGACCTTAGCCTGGAAATCCTGGGAGATGTCTTTATAGCATAAAGAATATTTTCACTGAATGTCAAAAGGATGCATTTTACAATTCTGAAGATAATACAACTGTGTGCCACGGAAGAGTCCAAAGTATGACCTACATAGGAACAGAATTGTGTTCCAAGGAGATCTTTAGAAGATGAAATGTCTTTGAGAGACTGTGTGAATGTGCAATGACTACTTAGGTCTGAACTGCCATTGGATACCCCCCATTTTCCTTTCTATCATGCTTCCATTGCAGATACAGTTTTGCTTCAGACGAAGTACTCAAAACCAAATTGCCTCCATCTTTCACTTTTTATTGTTTTCCTCTACTAACCATAGAATGCTCGTTTTCCCAAATTGGAAAAGTGGCACACCGCAGTATGAGATTCACTGATTTCTTAAAAGCAGGCCTTGCTGTAAGCAAGCCATAGGCAGTGCAGTGTTCTGACTCATGAATAAGGCAAAGAATTTAGAAATTCTTTAATTAAACATATCGAGAGATTATTAACTTGAAATAGATTCTGCAATAAATAATAGCTTCATAGATTGAATAGAGCTGATAATATTCTAATAGAGCAATAGGCTTGTACATGATGAACTTTTTTTGAAGAAATCATAAGGCTGAACATTGATTAGACTGTGAAAAGAAGAAAATCAACCAACAAAGAATGGCTAATGAAACACAAAGGGCAATTTGGCAAGATTTTTCTGGTTCATGGAGAAAAAGGAATCCTCAAACAAAATCTTGCGGAATATAATTAACGAGATGGGAACATTGACAAGATTCAAAGCATAAACAGAGAAAATTCTCCTGATGCTGAGAATCTAATTGCTATGGTTCTTCACTTTACTTTTCAGGATTTTGCTTTCAGTATGCCCTTACCACTTTCTTATCTTATTTTCCTCTCTCTAGATGTTCTTTAATTTCAATCATTTAAATGAATTCAATAATCACTGTTAAGTGTGATACTATGTCCCATAGAATCAAGTAAACGTACAGGGAGACAGTGCATCATGGATAAGATATTGTAAAAATGAATGAAGTCTCTATTTTGAAGAACTTCAGTAGAGGTAAAGCAGCAGTGGACAGAGTAACTAGGCTGAATTTAAATGAGTATTAATTGTTCAATGTTGTATGGGTTTATAATAATATAAATTAAAATACTGTTGAGTGAAAAAAAAGCCAGACAGAGAAGCGTGCAAACATGACTCTACTCATATAAAGTGTAAAAATTTTAATTAATCTAGGGTATAGAAATCATAATACTGAGTGGGATGGGGTGAGAGGAGACGAAACAGAGAGGAGATGGGACAGAGACATCTCAGGGGTAATAATTATATGAGTTTGTTTGACTTTGAAAAAAATCACTGCTCTGTACAATTATGATTTGTGAACAACTCTGTAAGTACACTATATTTAATCATTGTTTTACACCTGGGATAGTGAATTTTTAAGTTTTCTTTTTTAGTATCAATGGTAAATAATAGGAAAATGTCATACAAATGATTATCATTGTTCTGCAGGAAAAATACAAACTCATCTGTTCTGAGAATATAAATATCTATAGACCATGCTTTTTTTTTTTTTTTTTTATACTTTAAGTTCTAGGGTACATGTGCATAACGTGCAGGTTTGTTACATATGTATACATGTGCCATGTTGGTGTGCTGCACCCATCAACTCGTCAGCACCCATCAATTCATCATTTATATCAGGTATAACTCCCTAGACCATGCTTTTTGACAACTTTAATTTATGCCTTACATGAATGCCATCAAGGACCAGATCTTATTTACCTTGATGTCTCCATTTCCTAGCACAGTATCAGCATTTTTCAGACATGGATGAGTCTCATGCTTTCGTTTTTTTCTAGAGATGTCAAATTTTTTCAGCCTTGATTTTCTGTTTATCTAGATTCATTTCTTTCCAGGGGAAGGGTAGAATGATATAGATATACTGACTGGAGATAACTGGTCTTGTTATCTAGCAGTTGTGCTTTTTCTAGTTTTTTGGCTTATCTCCGTCTCACACTTGAAGACGGGCTAGCTTGAAAAGCAGTGGAATTGGGGATATGATTTGAGGAGTTCTTAGAAAATTTCAGCCAAAACGATTTCTTCCAATCTCAACTATTTGGGGGTATATTTATCTGGTTCTTAAGGGTATTTCCTTAGTAAAAATACTCTATTCAAAACAAGCAAAACACCTCATATTCTTGATCCAGAGGGAAAGACACACAAATAAGGCTGGAACGCAGCGTGAGAATAATGCTCCAATGACAATATCATACAAATTTGTGTTCAAGTTCTGGCTTTCCTGGGTACCAGCTAGCTGACCTTGGACAAAACTCTTCTTGATTTTAAGTCTTCATTTGAAAAGTAGGAACAATAATAGTTCCTATCTAAAGAGCTCTTGGGAGGGATAATAAAGATAATAATTATCGCATTTATCACGTAAAAGTGCTACTATTGGTATTATTATTTTCAGAGATCTAAAAGTAAATGATATGGCATAAGTGCTACGTGCTAAAAGATGGAGTGACCATAACAAGGCAGGAGGAAGAGAGAGATGAGGAAATATGAAATGAAAACATTTCAAATAAAAACCTGACTTTATGGTTTTGCTTTGATTGGGCTCTTTCTGATGCACCTTCAGAGCTCCAGCCAGGAAGTAGCACATCAAGACAGCAGGTCACCCCTTTAATACTTGATAAAATTCCTCCTAATGAGTCATTTTTAGGAAAGATTCCAGTGATGGAGGCTGTTTTCGCTGGAGACTTGTACATCTAAGATTCTACCTAATTCTCTCCATGTTAGAATATCCAGGTATTTTTGGCAGGCACTTGGGAAGAATGAAGTAAACAATGTATTTCTTTAGATATTTTAAATTTCATTTCAGTATGGGTTGATGGCTTTCCTTGTCTTTGATTTTGGTGAGGGGATTTGATTGCCCTTAAGTATCATATAAATTAATAAGTAACAATTAAAAGGAGAACATGGGATACAATTAGCCCTTGTGAGTCTTTGTCTCATAATCCTGTATATTATTCCAAATTTCTGCAATGTATTCATAATAACTGGCATTGAGGGAAAACAACAATAATAAATGTTGTACAGGGAAAATAACATAGTTAATGTATTGTTGTTTTATGACTTATACTGGCTCTTAACGTAACTGATTCATTTTGTGACTAATAGCAAAAAAGATAAAAGATAAAACTAGCAGCTGAACAGAGCCACCTAGCCATCATCCAGATCAACAATTGCTAATGTGACTTCCCAGGCCTGCACTAAGATGTTGCACTAAGATGATTCTTTCTCAGTACCATTATGTTCCCAGCCCATCCAGCCCTTCTCTCACCTACAGCTTGTCCATTTTTTTACTATCTGCTTGGTCTATCATTCTCCTTTCCTCCCCACTGTCAAGTCTCACTGCCAATTACAAGTTTGCCGCTTCTTGGTCACACAGACCTAACCAAGTTGAAGTAATGAAATGGTATTCTCACGTCTCTGGACATACAGTCTTGTCGTTTGAGCCCAAAAATGATAAACTAGGACCAATTACAGACACTTAGTACATTTGGTAATTTTAAATGATGTATGAAAACAGAATAAACATGATTGATTTTATATCCTACTTTGATTCTACTTAGCTACAAATTGTGATAAAATTTGTTTTGAATACAAAACCAGAGAAAGGTGAGATAAAAGTCAAAGAAAGATGATTTGCAACTTAGAGGTTGCCAGTCTTTTTTTCAGTACTTCTTTTTATCTCCAGCTCATCAAAGATACTTTCCAAATCAAGTTATATCACCAGAACCTCATGTGTTAGCAGTTTATACATTACAGAGTTTTAACTGTTTATCCTGTATTTGCAAATATTTACATGAGGATTTTTATAGTTGTAATATCATAGAATTTCAGACCTGGAAAGGAGCCTAGAATTAATCTTGTAAAGTTCAACCCCTTTATTTTACAAATAAGAAGCCCAAATCTTATAGAAGTTAAGAAATTAACCTCAAATCACAGGGCTATTTAACAATAGAGAAAAATGTTCAATCTAGGCTTCCAAAGTCACATTTTAATGCTACCCTCTTCAGACTCTGGAATCTGGAACAATGCCCTGCACAGTGGAGAATCTCATGAATAATAACTATGAAGAATGGAAGGAATAAATTTTCTTGAATATGAATAGTTGTTCATCCTTGTAACTTACCACTTACAAGATTTTCAGGATAAGCATATTTTCATTGCATATGGAGTATGTAGAAAACGTATCTTAAAAGAGAGCTAAATGTTTTAAAAACAAAATATACCTGGAAAAGAAGCAAAATAAGAACAGTAAATGAGTGAGCCTCCAAAACCCAGAGACTGAGACTCTGAAAGAATATCTTAAGTTTGTGGAGACTACAGAGTAATTGCAAGTTTCTAGATATTGCGATACTGGAATGACTGACAGAGATATGAATGCTGAAGTACATGTCCTTGGCATCGCTATGATGAAATCAGACTGTATCATTTTAATCCAAGCTGGGCATTCAAAGCTCCAATACACATCTCTAAAGGTATAGCCTCACCATCCCAGTGATCATTAGGATCAAGCTTTCTACAGAACTGACCTTCCTAAGGCATTTACACAGGCCATAGAACATGGATTTTCAATAAAGAATGTTGTGGAACAGATGAATTATCTCTTCCAAGAGTACTAAGAACATTTTTATTTGACATACTGGGAAATATGTACTTTGAAGCTACATCTACAGATACCAACCAACCCTAACATTTGTGCTAATGAATCAGCCTCCATTCTTTTTTTTTTTTTTTTTTTTTTGTTATACTTAAGTTCTAGGATACATGTACACAACGTGCAGGTTTGTTACATATGTATACATGTGCCATGTTGGTTTGCTGCATCCATTAGCTCGTCATTTACATTAGGTATTTCTCCTAATGCCATCCCTCCCCCCTGCCCCCACCCCATGACAGACCCCGGTGTGTGATGTTCCCCTTTCTGTGTCCAAGTGTTCTCATTGTTCAATTCCCACCTGTGAGTGAGAGAACATGTGGTGTTTGGTTTTCTGTCCTTGAGATAGTTTGCTCAGAATGATGGTTTCCAGCTTCATCCATGTCCCTACAAAGGACATGAACTCATCCTTTTTATGACTGCATAGTATTCCAAAGGATTATAAATCATGCTACTGTAAAGACACGTGCACACGTATGTTTATTGTGGCACTATTTACAATAGCAAAGACTTGGAACCAACCCAAATGTCCATCAATGACAGACTGTATTCAGAAAATGTGGCACATATACAGCCTCCATTCTTATTAAAGAAAACTGCACTGGCTACACTTTTCTGATCCTCTGTAGTCTGGTCTTGAAGATGAGACAAAATCATCTCTGTATTTAGAAGAAAACAATTTTCCAAAAAAATTCAATGCACTTATTTTTGTAAACAGCTTTGACTTGCACCAGTGATGATGGATTCTCCAAAAACAGTGAAGGCAAAATCTTGACATCCATTGCAGCTTCAACCTCTCCATGCCTAAGGGAAAAAGTCTTTTTCCTACCATCTCTGATCTGAAAAATGTCCTCCATGGTGCCCAAGAAGATACAATATATGCCATAGTCCCTGCACTGTGAGTGGGGGCAGAGCACATCAGGTAATGTCTTATGGAAGTGGCTCATAGCCTTACACAGAAGTGCACACCTGCTCTCTGTGGTGACTCTTCAGGATGCAGTGCTGTCAGGGGAACAGAGTATCATCAGGGATGATAACTAAAGAGGGGCTTTCCTGAGAATGGGACTGTTTGAGGTATGGCACTTTGGGACTGAATCTGGCAACTGCCACCCTCAGTATTATCAGGATTGGTGAGAGAGAAGGAGTCGCTTGTTGGGTACTGGAGTTAGGGAGCAGCTCTCTCTACATATGCAAGGAAGAACCCAATGGTCAACAGTTTCAACAATTCAAATTCTGAGGCACCCAGAGAATTTATCTGAAACTCATAGTTTTAAAGGAAAAGTTGATCTGTGGTACCTAAGTTCTGACAAAGATGAGAATGCATATGTGTGTGCATGTGTGTGTGAGAATGCATATGTATGTGCCATGTGTTTGTATTTGTGTGTGTGTGTGTGTGTGTTAGCATTATTATTTCAACATATATTCTTTGCTTCTTTATCTACTCAAGCGAGCAGGGCCTGGGGGAATATCTATAATACCTAGATTAATTGAAAATATCCAGCAATCTAATTATCCAGCCTATTAATTATAGATGCATGAATACTTAAATTCCACATGGGTAGTGTGTCTTTTCTATGAGCAAAATTTCTCAGGTGGGAAAAAATGGCTTTTATTTTTTCCTCATACAGTTAGAAATACTTCCTCCCACAATTTTTAAGCTCCCATTGTTTTTAATGGAATCTTAATAGATATCTCATATGTTATTTTCAAATTGAAAATAAAAAGGCAAGATTTCTAAAAACTCAGGCTGAGTGATTTAAAACCCTTGGAAAGAAACTTAAGAGACTTAAGTTTATTATAAGTAATAAACTACTGAAATAAAGAAAATTATACTGTATACCTCAAATACTTTAAAATATCATAATTTGATGGGATGACTTTATATTAAAAACCAAAAATATATTAATTTGAGAATCATTGAGGAAAACCATTTTCCAACTCCTGTGGTTTTGATGATCTTAATTTTTTTTTTTTCCAGAATCCCACTTTTTGTTATAACAATACAAGGACTTCATACATTTTGATACTAATGAAAGTGTTGAATCTTTGGGGATTTTCAGTCAAAACAGTAGCTAAATATGTCCTCTACTATTAGCAGAGAAAGATACATACATAAATCACCATATTGTAAAGCAGAAATTATTGCTACAAGAGAAGTATCATCAAAGTACTAAGTACAGCGAATGCCAATGGAATATGTTCGTAGTATGAGAAAAGTTATATCACGAGGTGGCATTCAAATTGGGTTCTGAACAATTTGTTGAATTCTAATAGGAAAGAATATAGATTGCATTCTAGAATACAGGAGTAGTATAGGGAAACGTTCAGAGGAATGGACATATTTTTTAAATAAATTTATTTATTTATTATTTGGACACTAGTGTCTATGTTGCCCAGACTGGTCTCAAACTCCTAAGTTCAAGTGATTCACCCACCTTGACCTCCCAAAGTGTTGGGATTACAGGCATGAGCCACTGCACCTAGCAGCATGAACATTAATCCTGTGTTTAGGAATGGAACAAAGACCAGAGAGGTTGGAATGTAAGGAGTGGGGAAAAGAAGGGGTTATGGAACGGGGAGTAACATTTTTGCCTCCAGATCTGTTCCTCAGGTTTGCATCCAATTCTGGTCTATTTCACAGGAATGCCCATCCCTGCAGACTGTGTTTTCCAGACTCCCCACTTCACTGGTTTATGCCTTGGTCTGGACAATGGGAAATACTGGCTAGATACTGCAGGGCTAGAGTGCAGACATCCTAGGGTATGTCTGCTCCTCTCTCACTCCCTTGGCCGTGACTTCTAGAAACAACTATGCCTCCGTGGCTACAGTTTCCATCTGGCAGCCCTCCTCCATCACCCCCAGCAGTTTCGTTTTTCGCCAGGAAACTCTCACTATGGTTTCCTCCAAAGAGCTTCAGCTTCTTGGTTCTGGTAACAGCACCTCCTCACACTGTGCCTCCTGCCCTCAGGGTGATCGGCTTCCAGTTTTAGCTAACCTTGCCTTGATTCTCTAAGTTGATTTACCTTCTCATCTGCCTCAACACTTTTGTAGCCAACTTTCTTCCTTAAATGACTTTTGTTACAAGACCCGGAGTCGCTTTCATTTTCTGCCTCAAGTCTGATGAACACAAATGTTCGTTAAAATTGGCTTACAAAAAGGGTAATGGCTTCAGCTCCATCTCTCTTTGCCTTTTCCTACTTTAGTCCTTTACATTTAAAAATAGTTGCTTTGTTGTTGTTCTCAATTGACTTTTAACAAATCAGGTTCACATCCTATAAGACTTTATGCTTTCTAATCACTTCATTTACTTTTCCAAAATGGTATTGAACATCTATTATGTGCAGAAATTATGCTAATTGAACCCATGACCACAAAAAGCAGTGTAGCCAAGTACAGAGACATGTTGTGAAATAACTAACATGTAGAGTCATAATGCGTAATTTCACAAAGCTAAGTAATTAGCACAAAACATGATAATGCTTGAACCTAAAACCAGTATCGGCAAAGAATCAGCAGAGTACAGATGACAGAGAAATAAATTCCAGTTTAATAAGCCATCTGTGATGGTTAATTTTAGATTTCACTTTGACTGGATTATAAGATACCTGCATAGCAGGTATAGCATTATTTATAGGTGTATCTATAAGAGTGTTTCAGCAGGATATCGGCGTGTGAATTGGTTGACTGAGTGAGGAAGATCCACCCTTAATGTGAGTGGGCACCCTTCCGTTGGCTGGGAGCCCAGATAGAACAAAAAGGCAGAGAAAAAGGCAAATTATCTTTCTCTCTTGGAACTGACTCACCTTCCATCTCCTGTCCTTGAACATCAGAACTCCAGGCTCTTGACCCTTTGGACTCTGGGGTTTGCACAAGCGCCAATACTCCCACTTCTTACCCTGACACAGGTTTTCAGGTCTTTGGCCTTGGACTGAAAGTAACAGCACCAGCTTCCCTGGTTCTGAGGTCTTGAGACTTGAACTGAGCCATGCTACCATCATCCTATAGTCTCCAGGTTGCAGATGGCCTGTCATGTGGCTTCTCAGCCTCCATAATCATGTGAGCCAATTCCCCTAAAACATTCCTTCTCATGGACATAGATATCCTATTCGTTCTTTGTCTCTGGAGAACCCTGACTGATATACTATCCTAAGAAGTCTGGAGTTACTACCGTGTAACTTAAAGGAATCCATTGTACATCTCTGTGGATAAAGCACTGGCATATTGTCGTGTTTCCATAGCAATCTGCTGTAGTGACCAACTTGCAAACTCTTGGTTCTTATAGAAAAATCCTAAATCCACTGTAAATTAAAACTGAGGGAAAGTGGCACTTGGAGTATGTGTGTTCTGATTGAAAATGTCTGTACAAATCACATGCATGTATAAGTCACTTCAAACCTTTATTATCCAAAAGTTATGTAATAAGAAATCATAGTTAGAAAAAGTAAATGGCAAAAGTACTTATTTTACATATTTGTTGATCACTATAACCTCTGAGTATTGTATACTTAAATGTCTATTATACAGGTTCACAAATATGCTAAAATAAGATGCATTAATGTCAGCCGAAAAGTGCAAACGTGCGTGAATAATCAGTTTGATTTAATGCCAGAAGTACCAAAATGTAATACAGAACACAGTATCTCTGAATACTATTGTATATTCAACACCAGAAGGAAAATATTTTGCATTTAAATATTGCATATTTTAATCGCATTACAAATTTAAACAGTTTTACTTGTGATAGTTATTTGTTAAGAATTAGCCTTAGTCGTTTTTATTCAAACCAGAATTCCATCTTCAGCAACTCCCTAGTTTGTAGAGCATTGGCCACTAGGGGGCAGACGTAACCAAGTCATTTAATAAGTTTCTTCTTTAAATTTTGAATTTCTTTTAGATATATCCTCTTGAAGACAGAGGAAAACTGCATACTCAAATAAGAAAAGGAAAACCCTGATACCAATTTGTATTTCAACTTTCAGTCTTTCATTTTCTTATAAGCTACCAAGTCTTATCTTTATTTTCAATTACAATAAAATTAAATTTACTCAAGACAGACATAGTAAGTTATCAGTTTGTTGTTATACAGGACTGGCAATGTCCATTGGCACCTGAGTTTGTTTCTCTAAGTGAGGGCACCAGTAATCTAGTTTATATGTATTATCTAATTTCATTCTTACAATATGCCTTTGAATTCAGTACTGTTGTCATCCTCATCTACAGATGGGGAAACTAGAGACTTTCAGAAGCTCACAAATGATCACGCAGAGTAGGAATTCAGACCTAGTTTTGCCTAATTTCAAATTTTGTGTTGATATAACTTCTCATTTTTTTCTGCTTTAATTATCAAATATACAATACATGCAGAAAAGTACATATATATATGTATACACATACACACACACATACACACACACACTCTTCTCAAAAATAATTGTAAAACAAATGCCCATTTCACCACTGCTCTGTTCAAAACAAACAACATTTTTTAACCCCTAAAGAAGCACCTGGTGAGTCCCTCACTGTTCACAACTCCTTCCCTTTGAAAGGTAATCACCATCTTCATTTTTATAATCATTCTTCTCTTTCTTTTATTTAAAACCTTCGGGAGATTTCTATAAATCTCACAGGTCGTTGGCCTTGGACTGAAAGTAACACCATCAGCTTCCCTGGTTCTGAGGTCTTGAGACTTGAACTGAGCCATGCTACCATCATCCTATAGTCTTGTATTTCATACATGTATTCATAATGTATTTAATCATTAATGTCTTTCTCCTTTGGGTCAATGTTTTATTTGTAAGATTCATGTACATTGCAGTATATAGTTTTTTAGTTTTTGCTGCTACATGAAATGAAATGCTCTATGTAATATACCATGATTATACATATATATTTTTTTTTTTTTTTAATTCTAGGCTACATGTGCACAATGTGCAGGTTTGTTACATATGCATCCATGTGCCATGTTGAGGTACTGCACCCATTAACTTGTCATTTACATTAGGTATCTCTCCTAATGCTATCCCTCACCCCTCTCCCCACCCCACAACAGGCTCTGGTGTGTGATGTTCCCCTTTCTGTGTCCAAGTGTTCTCATTGTTCAATTCCCACCTATGAGTGAGAACATGCAGTGTTTGGTTTTGTGTCCTTGTGATAGTTTGTGGAGAATGATGGTTTCCACCTTCATCCATGTCCCTACAAAGGGCATGAACTCATCCTTTTTTATGACTGCATAGTATTCCATGGTGTATACGTGCCACATTTTCTTAATCCAGTCTACCATTGATGGACATTTGGGTTGGTTCCAAGTCTTTGCTATTGTGAATAGTGCCGCAGTGAACATACATCTGCATGTGTCTTTATAGCAGCATGATTTATAATCCTTTGGGTATATACCCAGCAATAGGATGGCTGGGTCAAATGGTATTTCTAGTTTTAGATCCTTGAGGAATCGCCACACTGTCTTCCACAATGGTTGAACTAGTTTACAGTTCCACCAACAGTATAAAAGTGTTCCTATTTCTCCACATCTTCTCCAGCACCTGTTGTTTCCCGACTTTTTAATGATTGTCGTTCTAACTTGTGTGAGATGCTATCTCATTGTGGTTTTGATTTGAATTCTCTGATGGCCAGTGATGATGCACATTTTTTCATGTGTCTGTTGGCTACATAAATATCTTCTTTTGAGAAGTGTCTGTTCATATCTTTTGTCCACGTTTTGATGGGGTTGTTTGTTTTTTTCTTGTAAACTTGTTTGAGTTCTTTGTAGATTCTGGATAATAGCCCTTTGTCACATGAGCAGACTGCAAAAATTTTCTCCCATTCTGTAGGTTGTCTGTTTACTCTGATGGTAGTTTCTTTTGCTGTGCAGAAGCTCTTATGTTTAATTAGATTCCATTTGTCAATTTTGGCTTTTGTTGCCATTGCTTTTGATATTTTAGACATGTAGTCCTTGCCCATGCCTATGCCCCGAATGGTATTGCTTAGGTTTTCTTCTAGGATTTTTATGGTTTTAGGTCTAACATTTCAGTCTTTAATCCATCTTGAATTAATTTTTGTGTAAGATGTAACGAAAGGATCCAATTTCAGCTTTCTACATATGGCTAGCAAGTTTTCCCAGCACCATTTATTAAATGGGGAATCCTTTCCCCATTTCTTGTTTTTGTCAGGTTTGTCAAAGATCAGATGGTTGTAGATGTGTGGTATTATTTCTGAGATAGAGACACAAAAATCCCTTCAAAAAATCAATGAATCCAGGAGCTGGTCTTTTGAAAAGATCAACAAAATTGATAGATTGCTAGCAAAACGAATAAAGAAGAAAAGAGAGAAGAATCAAATAGACGCAATAAAAAATGATAAAGGGGATATCACCACCGATCCCACAGAAATACAAACTACCATCACAGAATACTGTAAACACCTCTACACAAATAAATTAGAAAATCTAGAAGAAATGGATAAATTCCTGGACACATACACCCTCCCAAGACAAAACCAGGAAGAAGTTGAATCCCTGAATAGACCAATAGCAGGCTCTGAAATTGAGGCAATAATTAATAGCCTACCAAAAAAAGTCCAGGACCAGATGGATTCACAGCTGAATTCTACCAGAGGTACAAGGAGGAGCTGGTACCAGTCGATGCTGTGGAGTGCATGTCATCAGCTTACATATTTGGGAGCTTAGCTCCATTAAAAATTCCTTAAAGGTTGCTGCTATTTCTGAGTCACCAGTTGCAGAGAAATCAGCAAGCACCTAATTTAACAGGACAGTAAGTCAGTGTAGGGCTAGAACAAAATTAAGACATGTTTGGCAATATTTCAGTTAGTTAAATACCTGTAGGCTAACTGGAAAATTCAGACCTCATCATGTAGTATCAAGATACTTTTTTCAGATTCAGGTTTTGAAATTTGTTAAATAAACAGTATAATTGTACATTTTTCACTTGTTTTTGCCAATGGGAGGTAGACACAATGAAATAATGCCATGGGAGTCACACTGAAAGCAATTTTGAGCTTTATCTGTCTTATTTATGCTTTGAATCAATCATCTGTTGAGGTCTAATGACTTTATTTGGCCTATTTGCCAGAGAACATCTTATTGCAGCCTGCATAGTGAAATGGTTATTTTGAGATCACTGCTCTGTAGCTAATCCTTATAAATTAGGCTCAATAAAATAAAGCACTCTTATTTTTTGATCTGGCCTATTTTGCCTGTCATTATGTAGCCTCAATTAATACATGCATGGTCATGACACCTGGAATTCATGACGGTTTATTGTAACAACCTCTGCATATTCCAGGTCTGGTGGACAGGTTGCCTGATCTTGCAATCCTGTCTAGAATGGGCCCATTCTTGTCATATTTGACAAACAGGACTACTTACATTTATTATTAAGAAGGTCGATTGTTGTTGGAAGTGTTTTTTGATGTCACAGACTAGCGATTTTCAAATAATCATTTTTTTTCTCTGAAAATTTTGCGCATGATTGTGCAATAAATAATTTTTAGAGAAACAAAGACTATCTCAGCCCATTGATGGACAACTAGAATTACAGCAGTTTCAAAACTCTACCATGGATAATGCAAACAAACAGAAGCTACATGCCAGTGACAGGTGCAAAGAATATTGGCAAAAGGTGCTTTACCTTGAGCCATTATTTGTGTTAGAGAACTTTAAAAGAAACATAATGAATATACAATATTCAAAGACTATCTACAACTAGTGTGTTTCTTCTTTACACACATGTACACACAGGCATCAGAAAATTCTGTTGATAGCAGTTTCACTAAATTTGTAAGATGGCATATTCTAAAGCCTGTGCTACCAGTACTAAAAGGGGAAGAATGGCAATTTGCCAAGCCCTTGGGGATTATTATAACGATTAACTAGGCGATCAAGAGATAATCTGTCTCCAAATTTTCCAGTAATAATTGAGACTTTTTCTTTGCTTGTTTGTGTAATTCAACCAAAAGAATTTCAGTACTCATTCAAATTGTCCTAGATCTGTCAGAAATAAGGGTAGGCAGTCCTGCTTTATAATAGGGAAATGCATTTCTGTATAAGAGTTCTTTGCTTTCATTAACTTGGATTCATTTAAAAATTAATCTTCTCTGTTAGGCTGATTTCAGATTCTCTAGGAAATCTGTGTAATTCAATGAGACTTAAATTATTATGCTCATAAATATCTGCTTTTGATTGGTAATTTACATTGGAAGTCATGTTAACTTTTAGTGATGTTTTTGTAAATTCGCATAAGTAAATTAAAAGGAATTAAGCAAATAGCCTTACTGAAGACTTAAAGGCAATAATTTTTCAGTAAGTTTAAAGAAGAGAAACACAAACGTATTGGCACATGATATTCTGATTTTAAGGCCAGTAAATAATTAATAACACAAATTTAGGTTATTCTCATTTATAAAGCACATAGTAGATGCTTAGTAAATACTTGCCAGGTTGAACTACAGACAAGAACCTCTTGGTGCAAAATGAACACAGAATTGCAAAGCTTTGTGCAGTTTTAATTTAAACTGACAGTTATAGATTTTTGTAGTATATATGAGTGTATGTATGTATATACACAAATGAATATGTGTGTGATATGTATTTCTATAGTGCATATACTTTTAAAAAAAACCTGCTGCAATTAGTGACTGTTATTACATTACATAAATGCTCTCATTTGTTTCAAGAAATCTTAAAGCCCAGAAGATCTTTCAGATGGTTTGTTTGCTTTCAGAGGAGAATTTATTTCATACAGTTACTTAAGAGTGTTGTTATCTTGTGAACAGAGACATAAGGAACCGTTCTCCATCCTTCCTCATCATGCTAGGTACAATGCTTCTATGAATATTTCCATGTAGTTTGACTGGGGAGAGACATGGAGAAGGAACTCTCATTTAGGGGCTCCAGGCTCCTTCTCCTTGAGGCTTCTAAATAAATGGCAGAATTCTTGCTGTATTGCCATGATGTCACCCTGGCCATGTGTACTGACTTGGGGAGATCTTGCAACATGACCATGTGTGAGAATGTATGAGCATGCAAGGCTTTGAGGAGTGAGAGAGAAGTGTACATATCACAGGAGGGTTATCTGTGTTATCTGAGCAAAGGTTTGGGTAACCAAATTGATCTTAAAAATGATGTTAAACCCAAGAAGTAGACATCAAAAATTTGTTTAAAAAATGTTTTCATTGTTTTAAGTTTTTCTTCTGAGTAAAACAAAATTAAAGAAAACAAATGCAACAATGTGTACATCTGACTTCAGAGTTTTATTTCTGTTATTATATGTGTTGCATGTAGCTTGGCAATTTACTGTATAATGTATAATAGACTGGAACATCTACCAATAACTTTCACATAAATGTTCAAAGTAGAAGTATATTTGTTTAGGTTTCCGGAAATAAATAGTAAAATAAATAGTACAAATAGTTTCAATAAATTTACCAATTTGAGTGTCGTCAGCCCTATTTCAAAGCTCATAACTAATCTTCAGAGTTACTGAATTTCCTTTTGAACTGGGTAAGGCATTATCCAAGCAACTTCACATACTATTTAAACATGATTTCTGGGTAATTATATTGTTCTGGGCAAATAACCTAAACAAGTCAGGATTTTTACAAGTGTTAGTGAATTTTTTCTAAAAACATGAGACAAAAGCAAGAACATCACACATAGGTTTTTATTACTATGAATACAAAGATAGATAATGCCGATTCACAATTAGCTATGGGTGCATCCAAACTGGCAGATATTTTACTGATGGGTTTAACTAGGTGATAGAAATCTGCCCTTAATTTTTTTTTCCTAGAGGCAGAAAGTTGCTTCTAATTATCTACATAGCTAAAATGAAAAATATCTGAAAGTTAATACACACATATGTAGATATATTTGTGTTATGTGATAAATGTTTCTTTTTTGTACACTTTTGGACTTGAGAAATCTGCTTTTGTTTCGTGCCTACTCTGAGTTTAGAACCCAAATAAGAGCACTTGTTAAATATAGAGTGAACTTTTTGTTAAAACTCTTGCTAGCTTCACCTGTATACCATCATTGCTCCAAATCAAATAACTTGGGTCAGAATATAAATGCTGGGAATATACATTTTATTACTTCTTAATCTAGGTGTCAAAGATTTTACCACCTGGTAAATAATGTTGGACTTCAACTTGTTACTGGCACATTTTAATAGTAGACGAAACGTGTTTTTCTTTGTTGTGTGAATAAATGTATGTTGTGCTATTCATACTTGTTGGATTGTATAGAGATTAAATAGTGATATGTATATATTGTTGTTTGCTTTGGTATGCAATTCATGTAATTTCAGTGCTTTGACTAGCTTAAAACTTCAAATAAGTAATTTTATAATAAAGTTGCACTAATGTTTTTCAAGAGTGATTATTTTTAGGAGGCCCATATAAAACTTGAAACGCTTGAACCTAAGCTCCCGTTTTATCTGCTACTGGATGGGAAGAATTTCAACTTGTTTTCCATTATTACCTTTTGCTCTCCCACTCTACCCACTCTTCTGTGATATCTTCACTCTTCACCTGTGTCTCAACTTACCTAGGCAAGTCATAATTTAGATAGAAATCTGATTATTTCCCAAACCTCCAGGTTTAGGTATATGATTCAGAAAAGCCTAGATATGTCTGTAATAAGAAACAACCTCCAAATTACACCGCCATAAACCTCACAAAGGTTTATATCTCACCTATGGCTCCTGTCCACTCTGAAGGGGAGCTCTGCTGCCGTAATCACTCAGAGAACTCAGGTGACGAAACAGCTACCATTATATGTGGCTGTTCCTCATGCTACAGAGGATGGTGCATCACACACAGGCTGTTAGAATATCCATCTGGAGGCAACCCACATTTGCATACACTTCTGCGGCTGACATAAATAATGTGGCTTTACTAACTTCCCAGGGGGCAGCTAAGTGCAATACTATGATATGTTAGGAGGAAAATGGAAACTAATTTGTAGACAGCACTAATGATTTCCACATTAGGTAAAAAAAATTTTTTTCATTCTTGTCTTCCTAATAGCATTTAAACAGAAACCATTTTTAAAAGTTGTGTTTAACATTTAGGAACATCATGGCATAAAAACATTTGGGACTCATTCTTTGTAAGTACTGACAAGCATGGTCTTGTAATCTGTAAAGATAAGGTAGAATAAATGAACTAAAAGAAATTTTAGATGACTAAAAGGACAATATAATAGAAAGAGGGAAATCTTGGTTCTTAAAAATTCATAAAATTGAAACATGTCTGTACAATACGAAGCATTGTTGCAGTATTGTCTGAAATGGATGCTTTTCTAATAAAAGAAAATGACTAAAATGTATTTTGCCTTTGCACTTTTAGTTTCCCTATAATAGCATATATTTACCTTGATATAAAGGTAATTCACTGAGTTCTATCAAATTATTGGAAAACTTGAGGTATAATCACACTAGAACAAGATAAAAATGCAAATTTCTTTTCTTTTTCTCCAAGTGGGAACAGTGCCTTCATTTTGAACTCAAGCATGACAGTACATGAAGTAAGTCAGAAACTTGGTAAAATTAAATCATAGCAATCTTGAGATGTAGGTTCATATAAACCAAATGTTCTGTTCTAAGCCTCAACTGAAAGTTATTGCACAGAATTTTTGGCAGAGCTGTTTTTCTGCCCTGCATAAATATCAACTGAAAGCAATATGATGAAGATAAGATATGTGATTATGAGAAAGTAGTTTGAAGGTTTCTATGCTATTAGTCTCATATTTGCTAAAGTATATTTTCAGTAAACAATCTAGATAGTTTATGAGAAAATTATGAACATTTCATTTTATATTCATCTTATAATAAAGAAGAGGTGGATTACTGAAATCCGAAGGAACCGTATCTTAAATTTGAAGTGCACTTTAAATTTTAACAAGGATCTAAACTCAGTCTTAGTGTTTCATATTTAACTTGATTTGAATTATTTTCAATGCCTGATTTGTAAAACCCCAAATTAACAAAATGCATTGTGTTGTTGTAGTGCTAAGTTCTATATTAAATGAGGTAATCTTGTACTAGTATATAGTTACATAATTTTAGTTTTAGAAAGTGAGGCCATGCTAGACATACTGTTGTACTAAAAATTTTTATTTCAATAGTCCATGTCAGTACATAAAAGTATTCTTTTCAACAGCTAAACAGTTGTATTAGTCCCTTTTCATGTTGCTGATAAAGACATACCTGAGACTGAGAAGAAAAAAAGGTTTAATGAACTTACAGTTCTACATGGCTGTGGAGGCCTCACAGTCATGGAGGAAGGCAAGGAGGAGCAAGTCACATCTTACATGGATGGCAACAGGCAAAGAAAGAGCTTGTGCAGGGAAATTCCCATTTTTAAAACCATCAGATCTGGTGAGACCCATTCACTCATGAATAGCATGGAAAGACCTGCCCCACAATTCAATCACCCTCCCACTGAGTTCCTCTCAGAACACATGGAAACTGTGGGAGTTAAAATTCAAGATGAGATTTGGGTGGGGACACAGCCAAACCATATCAACAATATTACATAACATGAATGTATCATAATTTAAATAACAATTTTTGTGTTGATGGAGAGTGGTTTTTATATATTTCCAGTTATTTCCTTTTTTCCTTTTTTTTTTTTTTTTTTTTTTTGAGATGAAGTCTCTGTCACCCAAGTTGGGGTGCAATGGTGCAATCTTGGCTCACTGTAACCTCTATCTCCTGGGTTCAAGTGATTCTCCTGCCTCAGTCTCCCAAGTAGCTAAGACTACAGGTGTCCACCACCATGCCCAACTAATTTTTTTTTGTATTTTTAGTAGAGATGGGGTTTCACCACATTGGCCAGGCTGATCTTGAACTCCTAACCTCAAGTGATCTGCCCACCTCAGCCTCCCAAAGTGCTGGGATTATAGGCATGAACCACTGTGTCCAGCTCCCTCTTTCAAATAATGCTATTTCAATACGTATGTTCTTATATTTCTATCTATTTTTGAAGTTTGCAGAATCACCAGATTAGACATGCTCATTTTCAATGTCGATATGTACTGCAAAAATATGTATTGTGCACTCCCATTCTTTTCTAAGAAAAAATGCTTGATTCTTGGTATCACCCACTGTGTATTTTAGCAATCTTTCTGTTTTTACCAGTTTAATAGACTAAAATTAAATCATATTTAAATCATACTTTATGTTACTTGTATTTTCCATTGCTAATAAAGTTGAGGCATCTTTTCATACATTGGTGAGTCATTTATACCACTTCTATGAATTTCCTGTTCTTGACTTTTTTCCATTTTTAATGTTTTTTTCTTTTTTACTTGCAGTAAGACTATGTATATTAAGGATATTTACCTTTTATTTTTTATATATGATATTGTTTGGCTGTGTCCCCATCCAAATCTCATCTTGAATTCCCACATGTTGTGGGAGGGACCCAGTGGGAGGTAATGAAATCATGGGGTCAGGTCTTTCCCATGCTGTTCTCATGATGGTGAATAAGTCTCAGGAGATCAGATGGATTTTAAAAGGGAAATTTCCCTGCACAAGCTCTCTTTGCCTGCTGTCATCCACAAAAGATGTGACTTGCTCTTCCTTGCCTTCCACCATGACTGTGAGGCCTCCCCAGCCATGTGGAACTGTAAGTCCAATAAATCGCTTTCTTTTGTAAACTGCCCAGTCTCAGGGATGTCTTTATCAGCAGTGTGAAAATGAACGAATACAATATATGTTACAATTTTTTTTCCAGGCTACCATTTTATTCTGCAGTGAGAGTGTTTTGTTGGTTTGTTGTTTACCACATAAGAGTTTTACAAAATTTTACAAAGTTTTAAGGAAGACTTATCTTCTGCAGATTCTTTGATTTCTTTCTTGTTTAGAAAATATTTCTCTCCACAAAGATTATAAATATATTCCCATTGTCATTTTCTACAATTAGAGTTTTATCTGTAGATTTTCTAGATTTTATGGAATTTGTTTTTTTTGTGTGTCTCATTTGAGTTAGAAATTTTATTTTCCCCTAAATGTATAGTCAATAGACACTCCAATAGTTTTTAAGTCACATTCTTGAAATCTTACTTTAGGTAGCATATTAGTCCATTCTCACATTGCTATAAAGAACAACTGGAGACTGGGTAACGTATAAAGAGGTTTAATTGGCTCACAATTTCACAGGCTATATGAAAGCATGACTGGGGAGGCCTCAGGAAACATAGTCATGGTGAAAGGGAAGCAGGCATATCCTACATGGCTGGAGCAGGAGGAAGAAAAAGAAGGGGGAGTTGCTACACACTTTTAAATAACCAGATGTCATGAGAACTCACTCTCATGAGAACAGCAAGGAGAAAATCTACCCCCAAGATCCAATCACCTCTCATCAAGCTCCCTCTCCAACACTGGGGATTAAATTCAATGTAAGATTTGGGCAGGGACACAAATCCAAATCATATGAGGTAGGTTTTTGTGACAGTCACTATGGGACTGAACAAAGGAGGATGAATGCCACTTGTGACAGTTACTACAGGACTGAATGAAAGAGGATGAACACAGAAATGAAAACTTAAGACAAAAGAATCTGTTTAAAGAAGGTGTCAGAGGGCTTCTAGTGAGCAAAGGCCTTGAGCTTCCACAGCCTTCCATATTTATTGGGTAGAAAGAGCAGGGAGGAGGAGGTAACAACTGGTCAGTTGCTTGGTTGACCACAGGTTCACATTATTGCTAACAGGCTTCAGATGTGCCTAACCACAAGAAACACCTGCACCTGAGGCATGACTGCCCTCAGCACCCACTGTGGACAGCAGATGCAGTTTGTCAGTTTGCCAACATTCTGCATTTATGAGAACAGTTTGCTGTTTACTCATATAGCCTCCAGTGGCATACTGAAATGACCACGACCCTCATTCTTTTGGCCTCCAACAGGTTTCCATTAGTCTTTTTGAAATACTGAATTTATCTCATCTGGCCTCTGTTATTTACTCAGGTTGGGAAACACTAGTAAGACCATAAAATAATAAAAATAATACTACCCTTAGTATTCAACATTGACCTTAAGACCTATCATGAGTTTTTGTAGTAAAGAACATAATTTTATGCAACACCATTTTCCCTTTTTGCCAGATGTCTGCTATGACCAACAGCACTGAGTTTCCAGATGGCTAAGTGGGGGTAGTTAGGAGCTGTATTGGGTTGCTAGGGATGCCATAACAAAGTAATGCAGACTGGGGGGTTAGAACAGAAATTTATTTCCTAACAATTCTGGAGGCTAGAAGTCTAAGACCAAAGTGTGGGCAGGTTTGGTTCCTTCTTCGGAGGCCTGTCTCTTTGTCTTGTAGATGACTATCTTCTCCCTGTGACTTTATATGGTCTTTCCTCTGTGTGTCTATGTCTCAATCTTTTCTTCTTATAAGAACACGAGTCACTCGATTAGGGCTTAATCTAGTGGCTTTATTTAATGAATATCTCTATAAAGATCCTACTTCCACAAACAATCACATTTGGAGGATTTGGGATTAGAACTTCAACATATAAATTTGTTATATGGACACGATTCAGTCTGTAACAAAAGTATAGTTAGTGATGTTGACATAAAGCTATGCTAACTGGTCCACACAGGTACTGAGTCTGTTAATTTGGGTTTATTGGCCCTACAGCTAATCTAGTTGCTCTCACACATTAGCATGCATCCTTTTTAGATGGAGGATTTACTAAATCAGATGGTTGGGCCCCACATCAGTGACTTAATTCAGTTGGTCTAGGGAGGGGCCAGATAATTTACATTTCTAACCAGGTCCCAGACAATGCTAATCTTAGGAAGAGACTTTGAGAATGACTGGCCAAATCAACTAGGCTAAGCAGCTATATGGCATGATAAGAAATATGTAATAACCATGAAGATTTTTTTTTTTGAGACAGGTCCACTCTGTTGCCCAGGCTGGAGTGTAGCGGCACAATCATGGCTCACTGCAGCCTCAACTTCCAGGGCTCAAGCCATCTCCCACCTCAGTATCCTGAACAGCTGGGTACAGGTGCACACCACCATGCCTAGCTAATTTTTAAAAAATTATTATTTATTTTTTGTAGAAACACATCTCACTGTATTACCCAAGATGGTTTCCTGCGCTTGAGCAATCCTCCCACCTTGGCCTCCCAAAATGCATGAGCCACCTTGCCCAGCCTCATGAAGATTTTTGATAATGCAAAGTTGCTCCACTCTTTTAGTACTGGCAATTTTATCAGTTTCCTAAATTGTATTTTTTGCCTCAACACCAAACCATTTAGACCTGAAAAATGTAAAAGCTGTGCAGAAAGGGACAAGAATATTAGATGATATCAATTGAAAGTAAAAAATGAAAAAAACAAAACACATAAGTGAGTCAAGGGTTAGCTGGTCTAAAATCTCTTATTGGTTTCAAAAGGATTATTGTCATCATGTAGACAGGCAAAATTCCCATAGTCATCTCTGGGAATACTGCTTATATTTTATTATTCTAACCAAAGCTTTTCTTCTCTTTAAAAATTCCAGGTCTTTTGGATTAATTTTACATCTTCATTCTTACACTTTCAATGTTTATAATCTTCTTTGATCCTTGTATTTTCCACTCTTGTTTCAGTCCAGTTGGTCTTAAGATAATTTCCTACTCTAGTAAAGTAAGTCTTTAATAAGTTGTTGGCTCTCCAGGGGATACTGGGCATTTATTTTCCAAATAAAATACAATGCTAATCCTTTTCTTCTGGAACAAGTAAATTATTACAATGGATTTTATTCAAAATAATTAGAATGACAGTTGAGAATAAATGAATCAAAACCAAATAAAAATACTTGGATACAAAATGCCACTCTAAAGACATTACAAATACAGAGTCTTTTATGCAAGTCCAAACAAATGGTATTTCAAAGATAAGGAAAAAGAGAAAAGCTAACTGCAGAAGCAAAAGTCCAGGCTATGCTTTTTCAAGACATAGTTCCATCCAGGAAAGTTTCTCTCCTTCCTAAGAAGAATATGTCATTGGCTCCTATGAGGTTTACAAAGAATATTAAACATAAACACAGATTAAAATGTTTTAATTAGTCATTTTAAATGTTATTGTTCTGAAATCTCCATGTAAAGTATCCTAATTCATAAAACTGGAACTATTCAAGGAGCTGAAAATGGCAATAGTATACAGTTTTTTGAAGATTGTGACATTCGTCATCACTTTACGATTTGGGTTTTATAAGATTAGTGATTTCCTCACAGAGCTACTCAAAAGAAAATATAAAACAGAGAGTTAAAAAGTGTCCTGAGAGTTAAAGAAGCTAAAATTAGATGTATTACATAGTTATTTGCTTTCCAAATTGTGGTTAAGCAGATATTAAAATTGTGCTTTAGTGATGCTTTCAGTGATGTCTTAGGAAATAATGGCATTTTCCGTGAGGTAGAATGCTCCAGAAAATCTAGCTATGGCTCCTGAGTCTCTTACCCTTTTTCTGACTTGTGGCACACTTCTTCCAACCCTTATTAATCACACGAAATCAGAAACTTGTGATACTCAGAAAAGGTTTTACAAGACCCCATGTGCCAATGCCCAGAGGTGCGATGGAGCTTAGAATTACGTGATGATGTGCTTTTGGGTTGTAATACAGTCCAACTGTAGAATCAACTGGCTTTTGCCTTCTATGTTCCCTAGTCATGTTGTTAGCTCAACATCTGTGCCTGTGAAGGTAGATAGCTAGTCCTGTACTGATTTAAGCTGATTTACGGCTTATGTCCTACTAACTTGTAAACATATTTCGAATCAGCTGACCCTTAGCAGAAGAATCTACTATGGATTGTAATTCGATTCAGAATTAAGACAGCAATCCATTCTGACCCAATGAGGCAACATCAACCACTAGGCTGGCAGTGCTGTCACTCACTTGTACACGTGTTAAGGAACTTTCCAGATTCCTGGAGGAGAATAAGTATGGGGAAAGATGGGGGAAGGATTTTAATGTCTGTAGTCTCAGAAGAAAAACTTGCATATTTCAAGAATAGAAGATGATCTGTCATCGTATTACAGCATTGCCTTTGGAAATAATTTAACTCTCATCAGTATTACTAGTAATTCTTTACAAGATTATAACCACCCGCTGAAATTCAACTTTCATTTGTAATTCTGAGTAAATTTTGCAAGTAGGTAAGAGTGTCATTATCAAACTTTAAAATGTTGACTCCATCTGAAAAAAATGCCTGTGGTTAGACCTCTGCTTGACTAATGATCTGTTTTTATTTAGAGACACAAGCCCTTTGCTCTAATAATTAAGAGATGGTAGATGGTTATTGAGTTCCAACATGTGAGCTTCTAATTTTGCTTCATTGCATTGGTCACTGCAGGCAAAGTATCATCATGCTTTAATTGATGTATAGCTGTCTGAGTGTTTTCTTTTTCGCTACCTTTTTGTTCCCCTTAGTTACCACTGAGTTTTGAATTTTCTCCTAAAACATAATTTTGACTGTTGTACTTACCTGTTTGGAATTATTTTTATTCTTCATTGTCTACAGAATAAGATCCAAACTACTCAGCATGATAATCAAAGATCTTCATTATCTTGTCTTTAGTGGATCCTTTCTGGAGAATCTAATCAGCCTATAAATCATCCTCCCCTCTCTGAGATTTCTGAGTCTTTTTCTGTTAAGATCAGATGTGTTTACCAGTAACCACGTTTATACTCTGTGACTGCCTGGATTTGACCATGTTTACACCTCTTCATCAGCCATAAAAATAAGATTCTCTTGCCTGGAAGTTTTAGATTTGCAACCTTCACAATAATTTAATTTGATCCTTACTGTGGTATTATTATATCACAGTATTATTATGTCATTTTAAATAGACAAAAACACTATAGCTTGAAGAAACTATTTGCTGAAATCCTAGAGAGAGGATTAAAACGTCAGCCTCTTAAGATCCAGACTACACTGCTGCCATGAAAAAAAACTCTTAAAATATGGTGGTATAATTAAAGAGCCTAATTTATAGGTTGGACACTGGTACCATTATTAAGAATTCCATTTGTCTAATGTTATTTAAAAGTAACTGGGAAAGCCTAGCCAGAGCAATCAGTCAAGAGTAAGAAACAAGAGGCATCCACATAAGAAAAGAAGAAGTCAAATTATCTTTCTTCATAGATAATATGATTTTATACCTAGAAAACCCTAAAGACTCTACCAAAAGGCTCCTAGAACTGATAAATGACTTCAGTAAAGTTTTAGGATACAAAATCAGTGTAAAAATACCTACCATTTCTGTACACAAATAATATTTAAGCTGAAGGCCAAATTAAGAACATAATCCCATTTACAATAGCCACACACACAAAATAAATCACCTAGGAATACATCTAGCCGACGAGGTGAAATATCTCTAACAGGAGAACTACAAAACATGCTAAATGAAATCAAAGATGACAGGAAGAAATGAAAAAAAAAAAACATTCCATGCTCATGGATTGGACAAATCAATATCATTAAAATGGTCCTAACTGCCCAAAGCAATGTACAGATTCAACACTACCCCTATAAAACTACAAAAGTCTTTCTTCATAGAAATAGAAAATAACTATTCTAAAATTCATGTGGAACCAGAAAAGAGCCCAAATAGCCAAGTAATCTAAGCAGAAAGAAGAAAGCCATAGGCATCACAGTACCTGACTTCAAATTATATTGTAAGGGTACAGAAATAAAAACAGGATTGTACTGGTTAAAAAGAAAAAAAAAGACACATAGACCAATGGAAAAAATAGAAACTCAAGAAATAAAGCTGCATACTTATAGCCATCTGATGTTTAACAAAGCCAACAAATATAAGCAATGGGAAAAGGACACCCTATTCTATAAATGGTGTTGGGTTAGCTGGCTAGTCAAAAGCAGAAGATTGAACCTGCATCCTTATCTTTCACCATATGCAAAAATTAACTCAAGATGGATTAAATATTTAAATATAAAACCTCAAACTACAAGAATCCTAGAAGAAAACCTAGGAGACACCATTCTGGACATAGGCCTTGGGAAAGAATTTATGACTAAGTCCTCTAAAGCAATTACAACACAAACAAAAATTGACTAGTAGAAGCTTATCATATTGAAGAGCTCTGCAAAGCAAAATAAATGATCAGCAGAGTAAACAGATAACCTGCAGAATGAGAGAAAATATTTGTAAACTATGCATCCAGCAAAGGTCTCATATCAAGAATCTATAAGGAACTTAAGGCAACAAACAAGAACCAAATAAACCCATTAAAAATGAGCAAAGAACACAAACAGACATTTCTCAAAAGTAAACACACAAGCAACCAACAAACATGAAAAAATGCTCTATATCACTAATCATCAGAGAAATGCAAATCAAAACCACAATGAGATACCATTGCACACAAGTTAGAATAGATGTTATTAGAAAGTCAAAAAACAACAGATGCTGGCAAAGGTGAAGAGAAAAGGAAATGCTTATCTTACCTGATGGAAGGTCTTCTCTGAGAGTTGTCCAGGTTCTTGGTGCATCCAACAAAGAGTTGAACAAAATGCAAAAACAAGGCAACGAAAGAATGAAGCAATGAAAGAAGCATCATCAAAAGTGCAGACGTATCGAAATGAAAGTACACTCCAAAGAGTGGGAGCAGGCTTGAGCAAGTGGCTCAAGAGCTCCGATTACAATGTTCTTTAGGGTTTTCACTAAGCTAAAAGAATTTGGTAACACTCCTAAGTGCCCTTTAGAGACCTCTAATTGGTTATACCCTATGAAGGATTGGCCAGTGACCAATCAGAGGCTAAGTAGAGACTTGGCCTGTGGTCAATCAGAGGCTGATGTGGAAAGTTCTGTCTTGTTATACAGGAGCAGCCTGTCTGCTGCCTAAATTCCTACAACTAGATGCACCTGCCTAAATTCCTAGAAGTAGATGCACCTGCCTAAATTCCTAGAAGTAGATGCACCTGCCTAAATTCCTAGAACTAGATGCACCTGCTGTTCTTTTGCTTCTACCTTAACCCTTGGTTATCCTAATTCTCTATTCTCCTGCCTCACTTACATATACACTGTTGGTGGGAATGTAAATTTGTTCAGCCCCTGTGGAAACAGTTTGGAGATTTTTCAAAGAACTTAAAACAGAACTATCATTCCATCCAGTGATCCCAATACTGAGTATATATCCAAAAGAAAACAAATCATTCTACCAAAGGACACATGTGCTCATATGTTCATTGCAGCACAATTCACAATAGCAAATACATGGAATCAATCTAGGTACCCATCAACAATGGATTAGATCAAGAAAATGTGGTACGTATATACCACAGAATACTACACAACCATAAAAAATAACAAAATCGTGTCATCTGCAGCAACATGGATGCAACTAGAGGACATTATCCTAAGCCATTAACACAGAAACAGAAAACCAAATACAAAATGTTATTGCTTATAAGTGGGAGCTAAATGTTGGGTACACATGGACGTAAAGATAGGAGTAATAGAAACTAGAGACTATTAGAGGGTTGGGGGAGGGAAGGGGGCCAAGGACTGAAAAGGTAATCTTTGGTACTATGCACAGTATCTGAGTACCTGGGTGATGGGATCATTTGTAACCTATACTTCAGCATCACACAATATACCTAGATAAATAAACTGCACATGTACCCCCTGAACCTACAATAAAAGTTAAAAAAAAAAAACAAACCTGTATTTTATGTTTAGTATACTACTGCAAATACTACTCATTAAATTTTTTGTCTTTCCAGAAATATGCCTAGCCACTTTATCTCTGCATTTTAAACATATTAAGTAAAAAAGCCAAGGTAAATGTATACGTAAAAATATTTATTTCCAGTTTATAATTAGCTTTAAGAAATTTTTGAGCAATAAAATCACTTGACATTATTAATGCAAGTGTACTTCTATACCAATTGCAAGAGGAAGCTGGGAAAGGGAGATATGGATATGTGTTTGTAAAAGGAAGAGGGGTTGGAAATATATTTTAAAAGTATACTCTATCCTAGTTATTGTACTAGGTGTAATTTCTTAATCCAAAAAAAAAAAAAACCACCGGGACAGGTATTATTATCAGTATTTAACAATGAAACTGAAGTAAAGTGTCTTGTACATTTCTAAAAGGATTTTTACTTTTTAATTTTTCCCAAGATAGCAGATAAGATGCTTTTAGGCCGAATAGGAACAGCTCCAGTCTCCAGCTCCCAGTGCGAGCAACACAGAAGACAGGTGATTTCTGCATTTTCAACTGAGGTACTGGGTACATCTCACTAGGGAGTGCCGGACAATGGGTGCTGGTCAGCTGCTGCAGCCGGGACCAGCAAGAGCTGAAGCAGGGCCAGGCATCACCTCACCTGGGAAGTGCAAGGGGGAAGGGAATCCCTTTTCCTAGCCAGGGGAACTGAGACACACAACACCTGGAAAATCAGGTAACTCCCACCCCAATACTGTGCTTCACCAAGGGTCTTAGCAAACGGGCACACCAGGAGATTTTATTCCACACCTGGCCGGGAGGCTCCCACGCCCACGGAGCCTCCCTCATTGCTAGCACAGCAGTCTGCGATCTAACGGCAAGACAGCAGCAAGGCTGGGGGAGGGGCGCCTGCCATTGCTGAGGCTTAAGTAGGTAAACAAAGCCGCTGGGAAGCTTGAACTGGGTGGAGCTCACAGCAGCTCAAAGAGGCCCACCTGTCTCTGTAGACTCCACCTCTGGGGACAGGGCACAGCTAAACAACAACAACAAAAAAAAAAAAGCAGCAGAAACCTCTGCAGATGCAAACGACTCCATCTGACAGCTTTGAAGAGAGCTGTGGATCTCCCAACACGGAGGTTGAGATCTGAAAACAGACAGACTGCCTGCTCAAGTGTGTCCCTGATCCCTGAGTAGCCTAACTGGGAGACATCCCCCACTAGGGGCAGACCAACACTCCACACCTCACACGGTGGAGTACACCCCTGAGAGGAAGCTTCCAAAGCAAGAATCAGACAGGTACACTCGCTGTTCAGCAATATTCTATCTTCTGCAACCTCTGCTGCTGACACCCAGGCAAACAGGGTCTGGAGTGGACCTCAAGCAATCTCCAACAGACCTACAGCTGAGGGTCCTGACTGTTAGAAGGAAAACTAACAAACAGGAAGGACACCCACACCAAAACCCCATCAGTACATCAACATCATCAAAGACCAGAGGCAGATAAAACCACAAAGATGGGGAAAAAGCAGGGCAGAAAAGCTGGAAATTCAAAAAATAAGAGCGCATCTCCCCCTCCAAAGGAAAGCAGCTCATCGCCAGCAATGGATCAAAGCTGGACGGAGAATGACTTTGACGAGAGGAGAGAAGAAGGCTTCAGTCCATCAAACTTCTCAGAGCTAAAGGAGGAATTATGTACCCAGTGCAAAGAAACTAAAAATCTTGAAAAAAGAGTGGAAGAATTGATAGCTAAAATAATTAATGCAGAGAAGGCCATAAAAGAAATGACAGAGATGAAAACCATGACACGAGAAATATGTGACAAATGCACAAGCTTCAGTAACAGACTCAATCAACTGGAAGAAAGAGTATCAGCGATTGAGGATCAAATAAATGAAATGAAGTGAGAAGAGAAACCTAAAGAAAAAAGAAGAAAAAGAAATGAATAAAGCCTGCAAGAAGTATGGGATTACGTAAAAAGACCAAATCTACGTCTGATTGGGGTGCCTGAAAGTGAGGGGGAAAGTGGAACCAAATTGGAAAACACTCTTCAGGATATCATCCAGGAGAACTTCCCCAACCTAGTAGGGCAGGCCAACATTCAAATTCAGGAAATACAGAGAACGCCAAAAAGATACTCCTCGAGAAGAGCAACTCCAAGACACATAATTGCCAGATTCACCAAAGTTGAAATGAAGGAAAAAAATCTTAAGGGCAGCCAGAGAGAAAGGTTGGGTTACCCACAAAGGGAAGCCCATCAGACTGACAGCAGATCTCTCGGCAGAAACTCTACAAGCCAGAAGAGAGTGGGGGCCAATATTCAACAATCTTAAAGAAAAGAATTTTAAACCCAGAATTTCATATCCAGCCAAACTAAGTTTCATAAGTGAAGGAGAAATAAAATCCTTTACAGATAAGCAAATGTTTAGAGATTTTGTCACCACCAGGCCTGCCTTACAAGAGACCCTGAAGGAAACACTAAACATGGAAAGGAACAACCGGTACCAGCCATTGCAAAAACATGCCAAAATGTGAAGACCATCGGGGCTAGGAAGAAACTGCATCATCTAACGAGCAAAATAACCAGTTAATATCATAATGGCAGGATCAAGTTCACACATAACAATATTAACCTTAAATGTGAATGGATTAAATGGTCCAATTAAAAGACATAGACTGCAAACTGGTTAAAGAGCCAAGACCCATCAGTCTGCTGTATTCAGGAGACCCATCTCACATGCAGAGACATACATAGGCTCAAAATAAAGGGATGGAGGAAGATCTACCAAGCAAATGGAGAACAAAAAAAAGCAGGGGTTGTGATACTAGTCTCCGATAAAACAGACTTTAAACCATCAAAGATCAAAAGAGACAAAGAAGGCCATTACATAATGGTAAAGGGATCAATTCAACAGGAAGAGCTAACTATCCTAAATATATATGCACCCAATACAGGAGCACCCAGATTCATAAAGCAAGTCCTTAGAGACTTATAAAGAGACTTAGACTCCCATACAATAATAATGGGAGATTTCAACACCCCACTGTCAACATTAGACAGATCAACGAGACAGAAAGTTAACAAGGATATCCAGGAATTGAACTCAGCTCTGCAGCAAGCAGACTTAATAGACATCTACAGAACTCTCCACCCCAAATCAACAGAATATACATTCTTCTCAGCACCACATCGCACTTATTCCAAAATTGACCACATAATTGGAAGTAAAGCACTCCTCAGCACATGTACAAGAACAGAAATTATAACAAACTGTCTATCCGACCACAGTGCAATCCAACTAGAACTCAGGATTAAGAAATTCAATCAAAACTGCTCAACTACATGGAAACTGAATAACCTGCTCCTGAATGACTACTGGGTACATAACGAAATGAAGGCAGAAATAAAGATGTTCTTTGAAACCAATGAGAACAAAGATACAACATACCAGAATCTCTGGGACACATTTAAAGCAGTGTGTAGAGGGAAATTTATAGCACTAAATGCCCACAAGAGAAAGCTGGAAAGATCTAAAATTGACACTCTAACATCACAATTAAAAGAACTACAGAAGCAAGAGCAAACACATTCAAAAGCTAGCAGAAGGCAAGAAATAACTAAGATCAGAGCAGAACTGAAGGAGATAGAGATACAAAAAAACCTCCAAAAAATCAATGAATCCAGGAGTTGGTTTTTTGAAATGATCAACAAAATTGATAGACCACTAGCAAGACTAATAAAGAAGAAAAGAGAGAAGAATCAAATAGATGCAATAAAAAATGATAAAGGGGATATCACTACCAACCCCACAGAAATACAAACTACCATCAGAGAATACTATAAACACCTCTACGCAAATAAACTAGAAAATCTAGAAGAAATGGATAATTTCCTGGACACTTACACTCTCCCAAGACTAAACCAGGAAGAAGTTGAATCCCTGAATAGACCAATAGCAGACTCTGAAATTGAGGCAAGAATTAATAGCCTACCAACCAAAAAAAGTCCAGGACCAGATGGATTCACAGCCAAATTCTACCAAAGGTACAAGGAGGAGCTGGTACCATCCCTTCTGAAACTATTCCAATCAATAGAAAAAGAGGGAATCCTCCCTAACTCATTTTATGAAGCCAGCTTCATCCTGATACCAAAGCCTAGCAGAGACACAACAAAAAAAGAGAATTTTAGACCAATATCCCTGATGAACATCAATGCAAAAATCCTCATTAAAATACTAGCAAACGAAATCCAGCAACACGTCAAAAAGCTTATCCACCACGATCAAGTGGGCTTCATCCCTGGGATGCAAGGCTGGTTCAACATACGCAATCAATAAACGTAATCCAGCATATAAACAGAACCAAAGACAAAAACCACATGATTATCTCAATAGATGCAGAAAAGGCCTTTGACAAAATTCAACAGCCCTTCTTGCTAAACCTCTCAATAAATTAGGTATTGATGGGACATATCTCAAAATAATAAGAGCTATTTACAACAAACCCACAGCCAATATCATACTGAATGGGCAAAAAACAGAAGCATTCCCTTTGAAACCTGGCAAAGACAGGGATGCCCTCTCTCACTACTCCTATTCAACATAGTGTTGAAAGTTCTGGCTAGGGCAATCAGGCAGGAGAAAGAAATAAAAGGTATTCAATTAGGAAAAGAGGAAGTCAAATTGTCTCTGTTTGCAGATGATATGATTGTATGTTTAGAAAACCCCATTGTCTCAGCCCAAAATCTCCTTAACCTGATAAGCAACTTCTCAGGATACAAACTTCAGCAAAGTCTCAGGATACAAAATCAATATGCAAAAATCACAAGCATTCCTATACACCAATAACAGACAAACAGAGAGCCAAATCGTGAGTGAACTCCCATTCACAATTGCTTCAAAGAGAATAAAATACCTAGGAATCCAACTTACAAGGTATGTGAAGGACATCTTCAAGGAGAACTACAAACAACTGCTCAATGAAATAAAAGAGGACACAAACAAATGGAAAAACGTACCATGCTCATGGATACGAAGAATCAGTATCGTGAAAATAGCCATATTCCCCAATTTATAGATTTATAGATTCAATGCCATCCCCATCAAGCTACCAATGACTTTCTTCAAAGAATTGGAAAAAACGACTTTAAAGTTCATATAGAACCAAAAAAAGCCTGCATTGCCAAGACAATCCTAAGCCAAAAGAACAAAGCTGGAGGCATCATGCTACCTGACTTCAAACTATACTACAAGGCTACAGTAACCAAAGCAGCATGGTACTGGTACCAAAACGGATATAGACCAATGGAACAGAACATGATTATATATTCTACTGTTGATAGCATGTGAGTTGTTTCCAGTTTGGGACAATTATGAACAAGGTTACTGCAAAGATTTATATATATATATATATATATACACACAAAGATAGATAGAGAGAGAGAGACAGAGATAGATAGATAGATAGATAGATAGATAGATAGATAGATAGATAGGCATGTAAAAAGTTTCCCTAATGTGTATGACTAAGAGTCAAAGAGCTAGCTCATCAGGTCTGCATATCATCAACTTTACCGGAAAAAATGCAAATGTCAGTTCACAGGCAAATTGATAAAGAAATTATAGTAAACACATACAATGGAATAATGCTCAGCAATAAAAAGAAATGAACTATTGATTGATGCAACAACATAGATGAATTTCATATATTCAGGCTGCGTAAAAGAAGTCAGACAAAAAAAAATACACTTGATTTTGTTTTTTGTCCTTTTTCTTTCCAATATGGGAGATTTGAGGCATTGTTAACATGACTCTTCCACTTGGAAAAACAAAATATTGTGTTGAGATTCATACTGTGAACCTTCTTCCAAAAAGCAACACAGATACTTAACAGGAAAACTGAAAAAAATCAAAGACCCTTTGAAAGAAGTGGCAGGCTGCAGCCTACACCTGAGCCAGGTGGAGTTTTCAGAGTGCGAGAAGTTACAGAGTGTGGTAAGGGGAGAGACTGCCTCTGGGAGGTAAAGTCCCACTGCGAAACCTGGCAATCAAGGTGATGGGGGAAGGCCTTAACCCTACCCAGGTCAGGAGCTGATTTGGTGAGCAGTGGGAAGTATATGAGAAGGAGTAGCATCAAGACGTGCTTTGCATGTGCACCTAGTCCCCAGAGGGGACAGAGAGAAGCTATTCCTGATTGTACCTCACAGGGGACCTTGTGGAAGTCGGCCAGCTAACCCAGGTGGCAGTCAGATTGAAAGAAGCTCCCAACTGAGATTTGCAATATAATCTCAAGTGGGGATCAATCCCCTCGGCTAGAACCAAGAGGTGAGCGAGAAGTGTGCTGTAGATATAGGCACAGGAGTTGGTTGTCCCTTCTTCACAGGCTGACTGAAAAGGCACGGCCTGAAAGCCACGGTTTCTATCTCCCTGTGTTATAGTAGGTGGGTAGTCAGACATGAGCAGGAAAAGAGAGGACTCCCTCAACTTACCATGAATGTCAGGAGACCATCAAGTGATGGTCCAGCAGCTGTCACACTGCCTCTCTTAAAAGATAATTGATTGCAGCCAGCACCATGGAGAGGCAGTTTTCTAGTAGATAAAAACACCTAAAATTGATCATTAGCAGCTTCCTATAAGATCTCAGGAACTGGGCAAGCGGGCTCGGGCATGCTCATTAAGAGGCAAAATGGTGGAAAATGACTTTCCAGGAGCATCCCACCAAAAAAGGGGAGAAAGCCTCAGGTGAACATGCATATAACTGCAGTAAACACACTACACATGCTCTCCTCCCAAGCACATTCACCCTAACGGAAGAATTAAGGGGAGGGGGCACAAGACACTGAAAGTAGGGCAGCATATAAAATCCTAGGTTCAAGTTTAAATAGGGCACTTGACCTCCAAGATGCCCACTTGGGTGTCTTGCAAGTGTACTTTCCTTGCTTCCCTGCTCTAAAGCTTTTTAATAAACTCCACTCCTGCTCTGAAACTTGCCTCGGTCTCATTCTGCCTTTGCCCTTCAGTTGAACTCTTTCTTCTAAGGAGGCAAGAAATGAGGTTGCTGCAGATCTATACAGATTCGCCACTGGTAATTCAAATGATTTCTGCCTCTAACATATTTTGGTGCCATGACTTGGGTACCTTCTGCCGCTAACACCTGGGGAGAGCTTATGGCCTGAGGCAGCTTTGAGTTCTGAGTGCAGACTTCCTGCAATCTAGCTAGCTACTGCTAGTGAAACACTACAGTGGAACACTTGCCTTGCTACGTGGGGCTTACTGTTGCCTGCTACTCCCAAATCCCCATGTGTATTCTTCTGTGCAGCAGAGGCAGCTGCACTCCTCCCAAGAACATTACCCCACCAACCAGAAAACTGCCTAATGATCCCTACTGGGGCCACTGCTTGCACGTGAAAAACCAGAGCATAGGACTTTCCTGACTCAGCCCCAACCTGGCTTGCCCCTCCAACCTGCTCTGGTAGCTTCGCACAAGACAGAAACTTTTGGGAGCTCTAAGACCCCACCCATTGCCTGAGACAACAGAGTACATCCCTTAGGTAACATAAGGCAATCATGGATACCACTGTTACCAACGCAGCTCTTTTGCAAGTGCCACTTCCTAGCTGGAAGCCAACTGACACAGTCCCATACAACATTTGCAGGTAGAATAGCACAGTGCCCAGGAAAGAGAAAACGTATGAGTGAACCCAGCTATCAGGAGTGCCTGCATCACCTTGGCTAATCAGGAGGTCCTGAGTCTGCTACATTACCAGTTCATTACTATTACAGCTGGCACTTCAGAAAGTTGACCCACTAAGGCTATTAACAAGGAATCTCACCAAGTCTGTGGCAATCCCTTGCCACCTCCATCAGCGCTGGAGCTAGTAGCTGCCACTGGGAGATTTGAGGATAAGTCACATCACTACATCCCTTGCAGACATTCCGCAACATCAGCCTGAAGTACAGCAGCCTCACAGGGTAGCTAGACCCAGAGGAGTAGCAGCATTCACAGTAGTCTGACAGGCAGGGTCCTGCTCCTAGGGAAAGGGAGAATGTACCACGTTAAGATAACATCCTGTGAGACCAAAGAATCCAGACAGCAGGATTTGAGTCCCAGAACTTGCACTTGTGGGAAGTTTCTTTCAGCAGAGGCACAGGTGCAGTGATGGGCTCAGCTTTACCCCAACAGTCAGGCAGCCCTGTGCTCACGAAGGGCCTTGGAGAAGGGGACTCTTCCCCCTCACCCACCCCTGAAGACACAGCTGGAACTTCTCCCACAGGAGCTTGGCATGGGCACACCTGTAGACTGCCTTTCTGGAACACTTCAGGATGACTGCAACCCCACAGTGGAGTGCCCTCCAGGTTCAGGCTTGCACGAGGGGTAGAATCAATCTCTCTCTATGTGGAACATCAGCATTCCTGCAGATGAAAAGAGATGCCTGTCTAATCTGAATAACTGGAACACTGGGTCAGAAGTATGAATAGGAGGCAGATCATTTTCCTGCTGCCTTGGCAGGGTGGCTGAGGTAGCTCCCTTGCTTCCTCCATGAAAAGATCTCAGTGTGTTTCACTGAGAGCTACCCCAGACACCTCTCTCAAGGATGGGACCCCTGTCCACCATTGGGTATTGCATTTATCCACTTGGTTTATCCAAGGCTGGTTTTCACTCACAGATACCTCCCCTACTGACATGAAGCCTGAACTGGTCAATCCAGTAAATAAAATACTGAGGAAAATAAATAAATAAGAGCACACCACCGGGAAACAGCAAAAACATCAAGAGACCTCTGCCATTTCAATCCCACAGGAGACAGTGAATCTGCTCACACAGAGAGCACATTGCTACTACAACCATCATTTAGGTACGCCATCATAGAAAGACTGTCTAAAACTAGGGAACTCATACAGAGTTATCACTGTTGAAAGCACTCAGAGCCAAATTAGGTTACAATAAAATATAATCATTATAGTCACATCCTCAAGGGGTGGGGGAAAGTATCTGGTTAACAATAAATGTGATGACTGGAACAGTACCTCATATCTCAGTAGTAATGTTGAATGTGAATGTTCTATATGCTCCACTTAAAGGATATAGATTGAAAAAATGGATTTTAAAAGTTACAAGCCAAATATCTGCTGTCTTCAAGAGACTCAACTAACATGTAAGGATTCTTATAGACTCAAGGTAAAGGGGTGGAGGTAGATATTTTACACAAATGAAAACCAAAAGCGAGCAGGAATAACTGTTCTTAGATCAGCTAAAACAACTTCAAAGCAACAAAAGTTAAAAAAAAAGACAAAGAATATCATTACATAATGATAAAAGGATCAGTCTGAAAAGATGATATTATAACCTTAAATATATATCCCCCTAACACTGGAGCTCCTAGATTTATAAAACAGTTACTGATAGACCTAAGAAAAAAGATAGCAGCACAATAATAGAGGAAGACTTCAATATTCCATTGTCAATACTAGAAAGATCATCAAGGAAGAAAGTCAGTGAAGAAACACTGGATTTAAACTGCACTCTAGAACAAATGAACCTAAGAGATATTTACTGAACATTCTACTCAAGCAATGCAGAATATGCATTCTTCTTGTCAGCACAAGAAACATTACCCAAAATGGGCCATACAATAAGCCACAAAACAAGTCTTAATAAATTTTTAAAAATCAAAATTATATCAAGTGGCTGGACGCGGTGGCTGAAGCCTATAATCCCAGCACTTTGGGAGGCCGAGATGGGCGGATCAGGAGGTCAGGAGATAGAGACCATCCTGGCTAACACGATGAAACCCCTTCTCTACTAAAAAATACAAAAAAAAAAAAAAGCTAGCCGGGCGAGGTGGCGGGTGCCTGTGGTCTCAGCTACTCGGGAGGCTGAGGCAGGAGAATGGCGTAAACCTGGGAGGCGGAGCTTGCAGTGAGCTGAGATGCGGCTCCAGCCACTGCACTCCAGCCTGAGCAACAGAGCGAGACTCCGTTTCAAAAAAAAATTGTATCAAGTATCTTCTCAGACCACAGTGGAATAAAAGTAGAAATCAATTCCAAAAGGAAACTCAAAACTGTAAAAATACATGGTAATTAGACAATCTGCTCCTGTGTGATGTTAGGATTAAAAACGAAATCGAGACGCAAATTTAAAAATTATTTAAAATACGTAAACATTGCGACAGAAGTTATCAAAACCTCTGGGATACTGCAAAAGCAGCTAAGAGGAAAGTTCAGAGTGTGAAAAGCCTGCATCAAAAAGTCTGAAAGATAACACACTGACAACTTAATGTCACACCCCTAGAAACTACAGAAACAAGAACAAATCAAGCCCAAAACTAGCAGTATAAAAGCAATAACAAAAACCAGAGCAGAGCTAAATGAAATTGAAACCAAAAAATTACAAAAGACTAATGAAACTGAAACTTGGTTTTTTGAAAAGATAAAATTGATAAAATATTAACTAGATTAACCAAAAAAGAAGAGAGAAAACTCAAATAAACTTAACTAGAAAAGAAAATGGAGACATTACAAACAATGCCACAGAAATATGAAAGATCATTTGAGACTACTATGAGCACCTCTATGAACTCAAATGAGAAAATCTAGAGGAAATAGATAAATTCTTGGAAACATACAACTCTTCTAGCTTGAACAAGGAAAAAATAGAAATCCTGAAGAGACCAATAACAAGCAGTCAGATTGAATCAGTCATTTAAAAAATTGCCAACAAAAACTGAGCCCAAAGCCACACGGATTAACAGCCAAACTCTACCAGATCTTCAAAAAAGAGTTGCTGCAAATCCTACTGAAACTATTTCATAAAATTGAGAAAGATCAAATCCTCTCTAACTCATTCTATGAAGCCAGTATCACCCTAATACTAATATCAGGAAAGGACATTTAAAAAAAAACTACAGAGCAATAAACAAAAAATGAGTACATTCTGTGTGATTCTACTCACATAAAGTCTAAAGTCAACAATTAAGTAGACCCATACAGTATTAGACTTACTCACTAACATTATTGTGAGTAGGTCAACTACTCATAATAATAAGTAGACCTACTCATTATTGTGAGCACGTCTCAAAATAATGTTAATAATCAGTAATGTTGACCCAATAGCATTAGATTATACCGTATTAGCAATGTCAACAATCAGTATCTGTTGACCCATACAGCATTAGACCTACTCACTGACATTAGAATAATGGGTCAATGTTACTGAGTAGGTCTAACACTTTAAAGCTACTCTAGTGTCAACAATTAAGTTGACCCATACAGAAAGTATTAAACCTACTCACTAACGTTACAATAATAAAATAACACCAGACTATAAGGTTTTTGGCAAAACTCCAGTTATTTCTGGTGTTTTATAGCAGTGATTAATTGAGCCTTGATGAGCTCATAAGAGGATTCTGAGTTGGTTGTACTTAGACTTGGAAGAGGATTATATTATGGGACCAAATCTAGTCAAAGAGAATTAGTTTATTGACTGCTGGCTTTTTGTTTGGTTTGTTTATTTTTGTCATTTCACATGAGAGAGGAGGCTACATAACTGAGGATAACCTCAGTTTAAGGAAGCCATCATCCCTGAAAGGTCTTTATCTTTTACACACAGCTACTCATGCAGACGCTCCCTCCCCTTCCTACTCTCTGAGGAAGCTACATTTCATCAATACTGTTTCTTCATTATTCAATAACATGTACTTGGTCTGCTCCAGAATTTTTGAACAGATTCTCTTTTATCTTGAATTCTGTATTCGTTACAAAGAAAATTGACCAATAGTCAATTCCCCAGGTAATCCTGAAACTAGCTGTTAAAACTTCCTTTCTGAAAACTTGTCAATATATCATTGCTGCCTATTCCTAAGACATTTTCTTATAATTCTTATTAAAACAACTTCAACAATACTTAATAGACAAAAACAGAAGTACTAAAACATTAAAACAGAAGGTCACCAAGATCTGCATCATTAAATATAGAGTTGGAATTCCTTCAGCAAAATATGTTTACCAAGAACATACAATGTACAATGTTTTTATTTTTCTTAATAGATGGACTATTTTATGTTTTTATTCACAATTTCATATTTTATAGATGTTGATAGGGGCATTCAACTACATGTATACTTTTCCAAAATTAAATTTGCTTCTTCCTCTGGACAGTTAGCTTCCACAGGTAATTAATCAAATGGGAGATCATTGCATTGTGAAAGTTCACTATCTATGAAAGTTTTATTTTCATTTACATCTGTAAATGAGTCTATATATCCTTTATTGCACCAAACAGTTATGGTAGGAAATTTAAATAATACTGAGCATGCTACACATCCATAATACTACTGTGTCATTTTACTACCCATCCTAGTAAATATTCCATTTTCTGCATGCTATATATTTTCCTGTAACTGGGATAGTTACCAGAGGCCACTGCTCAGTAAATTCTAGGTACCATCTGGTCTGAGAGAAAAACATATGCCAGCCTTTACAGAATAAGGTTTTACTGATAAAGGCTTTTAAGTAGCATCTGTTTCCCATAAAGAGTAAATGGTGTTGATCCTTAAGTTGTCCAATCTCAACCAATTTCACCGTAAAGAATATAGCTTTCATTTAAAGTTGGGTACTCTGGTTATAAGAAATTAGCAGTAAAGACTGCATTCCCAGTAATAGCTTGCCCTAGTAGGTCGGCATTTGTGTTTCCACAGCCTAAGTCTCTAGTTTACCCAGCCCCACTGTTTCTCTCTCTCCCTCCCTCCTTTCCTTCCTACCTTCTTTAATTGCTTCCTTCCTCTTTTCCTTCCTTTCTTCTTTTCTTCCACTATTTCTTCCTTCCTTTTCTTTCTTTTTAAATTTCAAATAGTTTTATTGTCTAACTCACCTACCTAGCACAGGCAAGCTTCCTAAGAAAGAATTCCTTCTAGTGACCATGAGTTAAAATTCCTTCTCATAAAAATGAACCTCCATCTACACTTGATTACCACATCAAATTTAGTTCCCAAGGATCCCAAATCCCTCTTAGTATGTTGGAGCTGGTTTAAGTTAATACCTTAAGTATAGTTGCTACTAACTCTTTATGCTGTGAGTGCTGTTCAAGTATATATTTGGCACCCAAGATACTGATCCTCCAGAAGATTGTCAGTTGAACATGACTCCTAGACGCCGTTCAGTTTAATATGCATAAGACTGCCCATACTCACTCTTGTCAAAGTTTCAAAGGCAAATCCATCAGTGATATTTGATCATCATATAAAGCAATAGTTTACTCTCTTGGACCCCACTCCAATGTCCTAAATGTTCTATTTGTTTAATATTTCTTCCACATTCACATGTGATTTATTCAAAAGAGCAAAGGGGATTCCAGCCTATTAGAAATGCAGTGGTGGCACATTTTTCTTCATAGCCATACCCAGTTGAGAGTCACAATACATCCAGCTCAGCTCAAGGGTAAGAATTTTCTCCAGGCTACAACAGAACCAATACGATAAATGTAACCAACAAAATCAGATTCAAAGGAAAATTTCAACCAGTTAATATAATACATCATTGAGGATAATTGATGTCTTTTCAGTAAATAACCTAAACAGAGTTCTTGGCCCAATCTTGTAGCTTGACCTCAGTGCCATTCTCCTTTCCAGTGGGAGAAAATTTTAGGATCTTCTTTCTGAGCTGGCAATTACTTGGGACTACAGAATAGAGAAACAGCTAAGAGTGATTTTTCTCTTGTTCTGAGATATTCTCTTAGGAAAAAAGTGATGTGTTCATTCCCAGTATCACTACACATTTTATGCACACCCTTCTCATCTGCCACAATCCCCCATTTGCTTTCCATTCATTACCTATTTATTACCAGATTTTACTCCTTGGGTGTGTCTCTACCGCTTACCTACATAAGGCAAACAGCTGGAATAGCCCTGCCAGGCCTTCCCCAGGAAGAAGAACTATAAACATAAGTAGTGATGGGACCACCCCACTTGTAGGCAATGGAGCAGCACTTACAGCCAGTCCTACTTTATACATGAGATAGAGTCACTATCAAGTCCATTATTCCTTACGAGGATGCAAGTCAAATTCACAGGGATTGAAATAAAATCCTGAGTGGTGGTGCCTCCCTATGCTGGGATATGCTATTACAGCCCAAACCTGATACACCTTGATCCGGCAAGATAAAAGAAATTTTTTGTTGGAAAGATAAAGTTGTGCAAGTGCATCATCAATCTTCTCTTTATCCCTACAACCATTTGTCAGAATCCTTCTCAATGGTTTTTCAGCTTTAAATTCACCCAATCCAGCCAGCTAGTCCTTCATCATCACCAGTTTTTATCAACAGATAGTTTAATTGCCCATTCCAGTTAGTTTTATGGGGAGTGGGAAAAGCAAATATTTTTAATTAGCTACTTGGGTTTTTTTTTTTTTTAACACAAATACACGGGAGAATCATGCAATGCTGTCAGCATCTAATACAATCCTGGGCCAGCACACTCCTTTCCTACTGGTCTTATGATGGCAGGACCTTTCCATCTTGCCTTCATTATTTTCTATGACCCCTGTATAATCTGCAAAATAAAGAAACATACGATTCTTTCTTTGGTATGACTTTTTTTGTTGGACTACCACTGTTGGGTATGCCTCCTTTCTGAGCTCTGGTTATTTGCCTTTATTGACTGTGATCGTCACCATGTCACCCACTCCAGCAGTGGAAAGTCTGTTCAGTTGCCCTTTGATTCCCTTCACAGACATGATACAGAGATTTTTGGTTCCTGTGTTGTCAACACAATTGATCATGGCTCTTATCGGAAAACCCAGGGAATTCCAGCATTTCACACTGGAGGACCCACCACATCCTTGCTTAGACATCTTGAATGTTGAAAAAGGACAGAATGACTCACTTCAGTTCTTTATCAAACTGTTGCTATATTGGTGATGCAGAATTTGATAAGTCCATATGGTGCTGAGTCTCTTAGCTCGGTTTTGAACATAGGCAACATGATGTGTATACTCTGATTTGAGGAAATATAACCTAGGAAACTGAGCTTATTCACATTCTGTTGTTCCACATCTTGAATAGTGTCCTAGGCCAGGGATTCCCATCCCCCAAGCCACAGACCAGTATGAGTTTGTGGCCTGTTAGGGACCAGACCACACAGCAGTAGGTGAGCAGTGGGTGAGCGAGGGAAGCTTCGTCTGTATTTACAGCTGCTGCCCATTGCTCACATACTGCCTAAGCTCTGCCTCTTATCAGATCAGCGGTGGAATTAGATTTTCACAGGAATGTGAACCCTATTGTGAACTGAGCATGTAAGGGATCTAGATTGTGCCCTCCTTATGAGAATCCAATGTCTAATGATCCATCACTGTCACACATCACCCCAAGATGGGACTGTCTAATTGCAGCAAAACAAACTCAGGATTCCCACTGATTATACACTACGGTGAGTCGTATAAGGATTTCATTATATATTATAAAGTAATAATAATAACAATAAAGTGCACAATAAATGTAATGTGCTTGAATCATCCCAAAACCACCTGACCCAGTATTGGTCTGTGGAAAAATTGTCTTCCATGAAACCAATCCCTGGTGCCAAAAATGTTGGGAACCACTGTCCTAAGACATTGCTGCACCCAAAGAATAAGCAAAGTCAAAGCCCAACATTCATTTATTCTAGTCAGAATCCAGTTGAAGACACCTGGGGCTACTGGTAAGATTTCTACATAGTCTACCTGTGGTTCTTTGCTTTCAAAGAATCTTACCAAAAGCCATCTTTTAGAAATTCTCTATTAGTATTCTGAACACTGTGTTACTACATTAGCAGTTTCCATAAAGGAGTATGGCATGATTCCACCCAATGTTTATAGCTTGAAAGACAATATCTCTGTTTATTTCATGTCCCCAAATAGAGACATCCAAGGAATGGACCAGTATATTAGTCTTTGTATTCTAATCCCTTATGAGCCAGTGACTAGGCTTTATCTGGTGGCCATTAACATGAACCCATTTGAATTCTTCCACAGAATTACTACAGTTTTTCATAATTTAACTCTCCTCAGTGTATTTTTAATTGACTGATCATGTGGATCTCATATGCACTAAATGCAAGGGCGTTAACCACATCATGAATCAAAATAGCAAGCATTACCTCAGATGCGTCAAAATTGTCCTATTCTGTCAGAAATACTGCCCTCAATTTTGTCCATTTTATGGACCTAACTTTGCCTTCAACTAAGGTTTACCATCAGCAGGGTAACACTCAGAATAGTAGATACCCTGGCTAATAACTCGGCTGGGGCATAAAGGGGACTTCTGAGATGCCTGCTGGTGAAGTTCTGTTCTTATCCGAGTGCTAGTTTCTCAGGCTTGTTAAGTTTATAAAAATGCATCGAGCCATATACATGAATCATATACCTTTTATGTTTATACTATATTTTAATAAAAAGCTTTTTAAAAGTAATTGCTAATAATTTTAGATGTATTAGTAAGACTTGAATTAAGATGGCTTAAGATTATCAAGGATGCTAACCTGAGAGAATGATAGCAGCACATAAAGGAAGTAATGAAGGCATGAATGTGTGTGTGAGAGAGAGAGAGAGACAGAAATAGACAGACAGCTAGAGAGAGAGAGAGAAATAGTCAACAGCTTTTAAATCCCCAGATTCAATCATTTCTGAAGCCAGTTTTATGCCCTTTCTTTGGTTTGATCAGTTGATCCAATACTATAATCCTCTTTTTTATTCATATAGTTCAGGGTGAATGCTGTCACTTGTAACTAAAATAGTCATAACTATAAAGTAATCAAGCTATAGTCTCTTTCTGTTTTAGTCTTATGGAATTCTTATGAATATTAAGTACCACATTTGGTAAGTATCAAATATTAAGCAAAAATGGCTTTAAGCTAAAGAATACAACATTAAGAAGGGATTCATACAGACCAAAATCACATACTTTAGAAGTAAAATCAGAAGGCAAAATTAAGATGAAAGCAGTGAATATCAGAAGATGCTGACAAATCATAATTTTTCCAAAATCACACACACTCTCAAGTTAGACCCAAGTTTTATAAGAAATTTATTTTTTCACAGATACAGAACATAAATCCAAGAAAAATTATTATTATTTTTCACAATTATGACTTTAAATCACGCTATCTCTAGTTATTCACAAGTACTACAATGTTTTATGCATTTCTTCATCCTAGACATTAATAAAACACATCCCTTCGGTCTTAGTTACTTCTCTTTGGTCTGTTTTCTGCTTTCTAAATTTTAATCTTCTGTGATATGAAGAAATTTGCGTGAACCTTTCACATATCAATTTTCTTCCTTGTGCACACTTGACAGTTTCCTTTCTTTGATTCCCTGAGAAAAGAAACACAAAATATTCTTAGTGGATTATCTGAGGAAAGGCAACCAGAGGGAAGAGGAATATTGGGACGCTGGAGATCTCAACGAACGCAATATTAGCAGCACATGTATCTTGAGGAAGAGAAGGGATGGTGAAACCAAGATGGCAGAGTTAGAGCAACGAAGTTAGTAACATGAGAGTTTCCCAGCAATTTGAGAAAGAGAGAATTGGAGAGGATATGATATTCTGAATTCATTTCCCAAGCACTAAAATAAGATTTGAGTATACTAAACTGAAACCTCTGTCAAATCTCTAAATGGAACAGTGCAGCATGTACTATGCACAGACTGTTAAAAGAAAGTTTATGTAATACTAAATTCTGTGGCCATTACATAAAAGGACATACCTCTACCTAGCAAAGGCCACACTGCATGAAGAGGGACTAAGATGAAGGAGAGAAACAAAAAGGCAAATCAAAGAAAGACAGGAGCGTAAGGTCCTAAGGAAGGAGCAAATAATCAAAGGTCGCATCTGATGAGGAGCAAGGCTGATCCAATCCAGTTCTAGGTCCTAAGTAAAGAAACATAGTCCGAGAAAACAGGCCAGGGATACAGCTTGGGATGTTCAAAGAGTGGAAATGACAGAAGTGGATTATTTTAAAGCTTTCATCTCAAGACAAGAGGGGAAAAAATGTAGTACAGATTCTCTTAGGATGTACTCCAGGAAAAGAGGGAAATGTGAGGAGGGAAAAATGCATCCAGACAGTGGTTAAAGAGCAGGACTAATCACAGGGCAACAACCCACAAAAAGACTGAGAGCTGCCAGGTAGCTGATAGATCCAGGCAGAAAGTAGCCAACTACCTGACCCCTTTCAAGTTTCCACACCACCAAACACATCTACCTCTTCCTCAAGAGGCAAATCCTCTAAGAAGTCATCTGCAGCCCATAGCATTCGTCTCAGAGCAGAAAGAATTAGAACATCCTTTACAGGGTCCAGCTCCCACTCAGAGGAATAATTGCTAACCACCGAGACGTCAGAAAGAGCAAATCCAAGTTTTCTTTGGAATTCCTCTAGCTGCAATACAAAAATTAAAAAGACATTGCAAAACAGTGAAAAATATTATTTTATGTCAGTATAAATTACGAAAGCAATATCAAAATGTAAGAATTTGGCAATAATTTCCAAAACGGAAAAAAAACGGAGATCTGGTCTCACAAAGTACTCTTGAAGAACTTCACGTATCAAGTTCTAATGTCACTGGTAATAGTAATTTGGAATACATGCAGTGGATTCTAAATGATTTAGAAGCAAAAATTTTAAGACACCTATGCTACAGTCCATAAATTTTCTGTTTCTTTTAAAAGACATTCTCTGGATAAGTAGATTTTATTAGACCAGTTTAATGTTTGATTCTTGTTTAGACTATTTTACCTCTAGAACCAAACTGCCTAGGTTCGAAATATTTATCTGTCACTGCTCAGCACTGTCAATAAACATTGGCAAATATTACTCTGTTTTCTTTGTTTCCTCACCTGTAAAATGCAGTAATGATAGTACCCATTTCATAGGCTTACTATAAGGACTGATTAAGAAAATCTGTCACGTACTTAGTGCTCAGCAGATATTCACTATCATTGCATTTCCCCAACTGGTGTTCCCACTTCCAGATTCCTTTTGATTCCAATCTGTGCACAGTGCCACATTAATTTTTCTGAAGATCATAACTTTGATTGACTTTGATCATATCATTACTCTTTCAAAAAATTGCTGTGATTCCTCATAATGCTCCTAATTAAATAAAATTACTTGATGCAAATGTTCCTTGCCCATTTATCTCCCCCCACAAAGATCCAGCCCTTCACTAACCTGAACTCCACATTTCCCAAACACGCTGACTTTTCCTCCATTAATATATTGTCTTATGCTGAATTTGTTGGCCCTTTTTTCGCTTCATTTTCTGAAATACTTATTCTCCTTGAAAGCCATTTCCCAGTGCTGTCCAATTGACGAAATCTTCCCAAACCCCTTTAACACTATATTTTTCTTCTCTAAACTTTTAAAGCACTTTATTTTTCATTGTTTCATGATATTTATCATTGTCAATCATAGATAATTTCTTGTCAACTTTTTCTTAGCCCACACTCCCATCCCCTCACCCCCATCTATAAAATAGTAAGATGTTTAGTGTGGGGGAAATTTTTCATGATCTGTGTAGCTGATAAGAGACTATCACACTGGCTCAATCTTAAAGACAATCAATAAACATTTATTGAATTGAATCTAGTTGAATTAAATTGTAATAAATGAACTTACCCATGTCAGTGTAAAGATAGACAGTTAGCCTTCTGTATCCATGGGTTCTGCATCTGTGAGTTCAACTAAGGCTCAAAAACAATTGAAAAAAAATGGCCGGGTGCAGGGACTCATGCCTGTAATCCCAGAACTTTGGGGGCTGAGGCGGGCAGATCACCTGAGGTCAGGAGTTTGAGAGTAGCCTGGCCAACATGGTGAAACCTCATCTCTACAAAAATACAAAAAAATTAACCGGGTGTGGTGGCACATGCCTGTAATCCCAGCTGCTAGAGAGACCGAGGCAGGAGAATCACTTGAACCCAGGAGGTGGAGGTTGCAGTGAGCCGAAATCATGCCACTGCACTCCAGTCTGGGCAACAGAAACTCCATCTCAAAAAAATAAAAAAATAAAATTTGAAAAAATATTTCATCTGTACTGAACACGTACCGGTTATTTTCTTGTCATTAATAATTAAAAATAGGGTAGAACAACTATTTACATAGCATTTAATTTGGATTAGGTATCATAAATAATCTAGATATTATTTAAAGTATATCAAAGGATGCGCATAGGTTGTATGCAAGTACAAGTACTATGCCATTAAGCATCCACAGATTTTGGTAGCAATGCAAGTTCCTGGAACCAATCCACTGCAAATACCAAAGAACGACTGTATTCAACTTTTGAATCTTGGGAAATGGGCCCTATTTAAGTAATTTGTATAATTCTTCTTAAACCCAGTAGCTGCTTGTTTTTATTTTTATACACACTAGTATGTGATTGTAGTAACATACCCCAGAAAATGTGTTTACGAAGGGCATCATTCATTACCTTGGACCTCAGAGGCACACATCTGTCTATTTCTATAAGGTCACCTTTTGTAATCAGATCCATGCTATCCACATGAGTGAGCAAGGCCACATGTACCACACCTATGCCAAACAGAATTGTTTTTATCATTTTAGAGAGCATCAGTATTTTCAAGTTACTTAACTATCAGTTATGCAATAGGCAACCTGTGGAACAATTTCAGACTTGGAAAGATCCCCTGCACCCCGGTCACCCTCATCTCCCCAAAAAACTCCCCTGGACTACTTATTAGTATCTGGAATTTCTCTGACATGGGGAGTCACCTTCACTGCCTTCCATGGCAACAAATGAGGCCTCAAATGAAACCACCTCTTGGAAGAGGTAACTAAAATTTATGCCTCAATATTGCTGATTGATTTCATATTCTGTCCAGAAGTTGTGTTTTGAAAGAGACAGAATGTGTCAAAGCATCACAAGTAAACTTCCCTTATTTCACAACACTAGCAATCATCTCTCTGCACATCTCCCCTTTGCAAAGTTTTAAATTTCAGCAAGCAGGTAAGTTGATCACTCTCTGCTTCAAAACCAAGAACAGTGATAAACTGGCTCTTTCTCATTCCAAATGGACATGACCAAGAAAAGCCAGAATGGGTTCACCCTAAATCCCTGATCCTGGTTACCTTCTCCAAACTCTTTACCTCTCTCTACCAAACACCTTACCTTCCTGTTTCTCTTCCTTACTGACATGTTTCTTTTTCATTTTCTAATTCTTAAAGCTCAAGGCCCAATCTTTGTCAATAAATGCATGCCAGGACATAGGGGTAGCATGTAGTTTGGATTGTACTACCCTTCATATATACATTGATTTGTTTTAATTCTTAAAAAAAAAAGTCTCTAAGGTAGGTACTATTATTATGCTAATTTTATTGATTAGAAAATTGAGGCACAGAGAGTTAAAGTTACTTGCACAAAGTTATATAGCTAATGAATGCTCAATTTCATTGAAGCATGCTGGTAGACTAGGGAAGATTGAAATATGCAATGACTTAAGTTCTTTATCCTGTCCAAAATACATTCTAAAACACAGTCTAGTCAACTACCCTTAGTAGCAAAGTGGAATGAGACTCACCAGCGTTTATCAACTCCCTTCGAAGTCTTTTGATCTTTACTATCATTTGAGAGGAGAAGTGTTCAACAGAGTTGGTATCAAATACAAATGCCACACAATGAATTCTGTCCTTCAGCGATGGGGAATCAATGTAGTCACGATGACCTAATTTGATTGATTCCATGGGATTAAACTGTAAGGTAGACATAAAGCAACATATTAATTCAACAAATATTTATGAGCACAAACTATGTACCACGCACTGTGCAAGTGAACTGAATGGTAAACAAAACAGTAAAGTCTCTAATAGTGTGAGGTTAACAATCTTAATAGGGAATACAAGCATTATGCAAGTAAGCTAGCAGTCCTTCCACCTTGTCAGGTAAGACATCTATGAGGAAAGGACATGTAATCTGAGAGCTAAAATAGCAGGAGTTCAAGAGGATAAGGATATGGCTGAAGGTGTTCTAGATAAGAAAGGCAATCTGCCCACAGATGGAAGTAAGAGAATTCAGAAGAAAATCTGGTACCATCAAGCAGAGCGCAAGGAGGAAAGGGGTTGAAGGTGAGATGACTTTACTCTTCAGCTAGCAGTTTCTCTGTTGGGAATCTGTCCCACTGATATACTGACAAAAATACATAATGATATATGCAAAGGTTGTTAACTGCAGGAACATTTGTAGCAGAAAAATGCCGTATCAATTAAACTTCATCTGATATGTCAATAAAACACAGTTTTCTACCACTTCTCCAAGAATGGAGTAGCCGCAAATTTATATGTACTTTGTTATATATTTAAAAAGGCAAGAAAAATATAAATTTGTATGGTTACTAATAGGAAGAGGGGAGAAATTTATTTGAAGGGGCAGAGAAGGAAGACAGATTCTTTGAATATACATTATTTTGTAGATTTGATCTTTGAACCATATAAATGCTAAACATAAACATAAAACCAAATTAACTTAAAAAATCAATTCCTAAATTTAATTGAATTAGTGAACTGTTGCAGTTATAATACAGTGATAAACTATTTTGATTGACTTCAAAATATAATAATTTGTATACCCCTCCAATGATACATGATACAACCTAAATACACTATAAAAATCTGCTAAGATGTTTTAATTATTTCCAGTTTTGATTGTGATTATATGAAATGATACTAAGTGTGATTATGATGAGATTGTTCATGGTACTGATAGAGCTTTTATACTGAGGTTCCTGTAGATGATATATAAGATAAAGGAAATGAGTTGTGACATGATATTCTGTTACCTCCACTGTTTTTGAGAATGAGAATTCTCAGTTTGGGAGAAAGCAGATATACAAGTGATAGAAAAGAGAGTAAGTAAAAACTTTCTAGTACTGAATTTGAATAAGAAGTTTTTGTATAAGTTCATAATTTTTTTTTCATGAAAATGTATAGTACTTAACTCTGCTCACTAAAAAGGCAAGAAACAATGACCAGCCAAGTAGCTATGAACATTTCTAATGCCCCACACCAGGACTCCTTGAAGAAACAGCTGTCTCAAAAGCTGTGGCAAGAATAAAAGAATATAAAAAAGACTTTCAGGTTCATGTTAAATGGACTCAGGATCCAAATTGTAGAGGCTCTCACTGGTACAAGATGGTACACTTTACATCAGTATGGAGAAAACCTACAATGGATTGAAACACACAACATATGTTCAATTCATACTGAGTTGTTCTTAATAACAATAAAATAATATCTTGACCCTATTGGCAAAGGTGAAGGAAATGTCATTATTTCAAAGTCTTGCAAAAAGGCAAAAAATTCAAGCATATATCCTGTTGTTCTTTTTAAACTGTGCCACTGGATAATCAAAGAATAGATGAGGGTAAGCTTCTCTTTTGTATGTGAAATGGTGAAAGAATAATAGAGAATGTCACTGTTTTCACACCTTAACAAATAAATGGATCTAGGCATTAAACATTGATTAATACCAATATTAGAAAAGTGATAAATCCCCCAACTGTGCACAGTTTCATAGAATACAACACAATCTATGAAGTAGAATCTGAATTGGAACACTCTTTAGATTCAACTCTCAATAATCAGGACATATGGAAAACAGAGGACCATGTAAAACCACCCTGAGGGATGAAAATAATGGAGTTCAGATTACATAGAAGTCTACAAAACAACTAGATTTCTTAAGAAACAAATGATAAGGAAAAAGTGAGGGATATAAAGTCAAAGAAACTGAATAGACCTATTTGGATGTTTTTCAAACAAACTTAAAGATGTATATTTATAAAGCAATTAGAAATTCGAACATTGAGTTGTATTTGATAATTTATGGAACGAATGTAAATTTTAGGTGGGGTAAGAGTATTATGACTATGTTTAAGGAGATATATATATGATCCTATTTGTATAGTTATATGTATAGTCAGTATTGAATGAAATGTTATGATTTCTTGGGTTTGCTTCAAAATAATACAAGAGAAGCGAAAGTGGGTAGATACAGATAAAACAAGACTGACTGTGAGTCAAAAATTTTTGAATCTGAGTACATAGGAATCCATTAAACTATTTTGTCTATTTTAAAATTCTCGGTGATAAAAAGTTTGTATTTAAAAATGAATATTTAAAAATAGACAGCACTTACAAGATAACTCCATACTAAAGAATGAAAGAATCTTGCATGAATAGAAAAACAAAACTTGCTGTGTTTTTTAACAGACACATATGTAAAGATGTCAATCAATTTTCAGTATAAAATGTTAATATAATTTCAATATAAACAACAAGAAATCAAACACAAATGAACAAACAAAGCACAAAAAACCTCATTTGAAAAGATATATGTATGAAAATTGCCAAGAAAAGCAAATAGGAGTAATAAAAAAATGAATGTGACTTGTCTGGTAAGTTATCAATCCATAATTGATTACTATGGTGATTAAACAATTAGATAATATAGTAATTAAAATGCTATCATGAAATAATAGATCACTACATCAATAGAAAAAAACTAGAGAATACAAAAACTGACCCCAATATTTCATAATGAAAAGATACAAAAGGCATTCAGTGAAAGATGTTGGCATCATTGACTATCATTTGGAACAAAGTAAACTTAATGATTAATTCAAGATCTCAATGTTCATTAGAAGATTAGAAGTTTAAAAAATATATACCGAGATGGTTCTTTGATCTCCCCTTCCTCTTGCCTGGAACACTGACAGCGCTCAGTGTTCTTTTCACATAAAAATGACAGTCATACGTCTCAGTCAGGTGGGGCTGCTATGACACGTTATACAGATTGGGTGGCTTAAACAACAAACATTTATTTCTCACAGTTCTGGAGGCTGAGAAGTTCAAGATCAAGGTGCCAGAAGATTCGGTTTCTGGTCAGGGTTCTCTTCCTGGTTTACAGAGAGTCACCTTCAGGCTATATCTTCACATGACAGAAAGAGATCATCTCTCTCATGTATATAAGAGCACTAATCCCATTCATGAGGTCTCTATCTTTATGACCTAATTACCTCCCAAAGTCTCTACCTCCAAATACCATCACATTGAGGACTAGGGTTTTAATATATAAATTTGGGGGAAGCATATCTTAACAGCCCATGCTGAGGACCTCAAAAAATATCTGAAATTAATAACTTCAGATAGCTGCCACACTGATCCCAAGCTGCCTGCCTTCAGACTTCCTCTTACATAAGAAAAATTATCTATGTAGGTAAGTTGATGTAGTTGGATTTCTGTTTCACATAGCTGAAAGCAATGGAAAGTGGAGTAGCTGTTATGATAGCCATGATGGACGAGCCCTCAGATGTTTTTATTCTTTTTGAAAAAAAAAAAAATCGAATAGGGACAAATGACCTTGAGCAAGTATAGTTTAAGAAGATAAATGCTGATACATTTGTACAAAAATAAGCCTTTAAAAAATCAATTATAATTTCTCATTAGTCACATCTTACCTGGTATCTATCACGAATGTTACCATTTAAGATGTACAATATGTCATCCCTGCACAGGCCGCCTTCTTTCTCACCCAGCCCCAGTGAGTCACACAGAATAAATGGCAGATATTTGCCATCTTTCCCGTCTCTAATAGAGTATGTCCTATACTGTAGAGGGGATAAAAGCAATTTTAAATATTCATTTTTTATTGTAAATTGAGATGAAGTCTATATGTAAAAGTCTATATGTAATAAAGTTGATCTGCAAAAGGCTTTTGAAATATAATTGATTTGAACAGAGAAGCAAAGGCTAGGTGGCCTCAAATGTGCTTACCTTCTCAGATATCCCAGTTCTATTAGTGCCCACCAAAGCCTGATGTGTTACATGCCCTTGGAAAACAGACCTCACTGAGTTGAAAAAGCTGGACTTCCCAGCTCCAACTGGACCCAGCAGCAGAATTCGTATTTGTGGAACCAGGGATCCATATGGTTCATAAGTTCTCAAGGCAGACAATAAGCTCTTCCTGAGCCTGTTCAGACATGACAGTTTTTAACAATTGACTGCAGTTAGGTCATAAAACCTTACTATAAATTTTCTGCGGATTCATTTTTTTCATAGATCTTTTTTATTAGCAACTTACCTTCTTACATAAAAAAACATGAGATGAACCTATGTGAAATTCTATTGCAAAAAGAACAAAAAGCAAAAAATAATACACAACTAAAGCCAAACATAAAATCTTTCAGATTTAAATTAGTAAACCATATACATCTAAGAATAAATAATAGCTGTATTATACATAAAGATCAATTATTTAACACTAAACTTCAGAAGTCAAAATACATGTGACTTCCAAAGTTCATGAAACTAGACCATTTCTAACATGTTCTTGAAGTTCATGATGGGTATTCCCCACCTGCCAATCACTTCTTTTAGCAACTCTCTAGAGTAGTTGAAACATTAACTGCAAGAATTCTAAGTAAAACACAGACATACAAACAAATAACTATTTTTCTTCAAGTATATCACATCAAAAATTCCTTTCCTCTACTCAGTGCCCTTTTTGTTTTAACATTATCAAATATTTTATGCTTATAAATACAGTTTGTTCTTGATGATCCACAAGTTATGTGTGATAATATGTGTTGCCAATTATATTGATGAGACCTATCATAGAATAAGTCAAAGAAAATGAAGAGAATAATAGAATCTTAAAAACATTGACTTACTCAGTCGCCCCTTTTATCTTTCTTTCATCCAGTAAATCTGAGGAAATAATCAAAGAATAATGTAGATTAGAAGTTGTTGAATGATTGGCTGACTGAATGAATGTCAATGAATTCACTAGAGACAAATACAAAAATAGCTTTTCCATGAGAACGGTCCTGCATGGTGAAAAGGGAACAATTTTATAGAGAAAATTCTGATAAATCTCATTAACATCATTTGAAGATGCTGGCGCTAGAGGCAAGGTAGACCCTCTGTACTATCAGCAGATCTCTTCTCATTCAGTTATGTGTGAGTGTGTGTGTGACTCACTCCCACATGGGAATTGAGGGTGTGGGTGTTTTCTAAAGAAAAGAAGCAAGGCCTAGAGATGTGGGAATGTCTAATGTGGAAATGTGGAAATGTCTAATAAGACATATTCCCCTCCATAATCCAATAGGTCTGACAGGGATAATGTGCAGAGACACACAAACAGAAAACACGGGCACTAGATTTTCTCTACAACCTGCTATTAACAATTGGAACTCCAGGAACTTCCAGCTCACTTAATTTTATTCCTGCCCCCAGAAAAGAAGATAAGACTCATGCCTACCCAATCAGAGTGCAGTAAATAGTTCAAGTGTAAGCAGAGGATTTCATTCAGAACAATAAGGCACAAGCTCAGAATTATTTTTTCTTAGAAAGAGACATTTTTATGGTGAATTTAAAACAGAAAGGATAAGGATAAGCGATGCTACCAATTCTCTCAGTTACAAAAGAAGAAGATCATGTGGAACATTTATAAACATGGCCATATGTATGGCAACAAAGTGAACAATATTACCAATAGTAGAAATTGTGAAAACTTCCCTCAATGTCTATAATATAATAAAACTAGCAAAACGCAATTACAAACAAATGGAAAAGCAACCTCCTGGGAGTTTAAAAAGCACTGTCTTAAATAACTTTAATATCCAAAAGGAAATAGAAACCACAATTATAAATATATAGAAAATAGCAATATGAACCTTTATGTCAATTTTATGATAAAATCCTATTTCGTTAATGACAAGAAAGACGGAAAACATTGAAAATTGAAAATAGAATAAGAAAGAATAAAGAAACGAACCTTAGGAATATAAAAAGAAATATAAAATATAAAACCAAATTTTAAAACTTGAAGAAAGGATAAATTAATATAGTAATTATTTTAAAATGTAAAATAAATAAATTATCTTGTTTTATCAAAGAAAGACAAATTTGTTAAATGTCATACCACCACTCATATACCAAAATGGTTACATAATCTAAAAATAAAACAAAACGCTGAAAAGCATTTGGGGTGACAGAGAACCTTGTACACTACTTATAGTTGTAGAAATTGATATAAAACTATGTTGGGAAATGTCATCAGTGTGAAGATGAACATATACATACCCTGTGATCCAGCAATTTCACTGGTATTTTCTTCAAAAAACAATTATATGTGTGAACCAAAAGATATGTACAATAATATTTATAGCAGTATTATTTGTAATAGCCCCAAACTGGAAAACACAAATGTCCACCAGTGATGATTGGATAAAATACTGTGAAGGATGCACTACAATGGAACACTACATGAATGAAAAGTAATAAACTATTGCTACACACAAGAATAAGGATGAATCACTATGAAGGTAGGAGTTAAAGCAGCTAGACAGACACATTTGCTCACTTTACCAGGGAACACTCTCAGGGAAAAAAGGAAGACAACTGACCAAGTCTAATTTTCTAATAAGTATGCTAGTAATTTTATGTCCTGGTGAATAGACTAATGATATTTCCCACACGGAAATAGTACACATCCCTTGAACATCCTTAACAGGATATCAGTGGCTAAGAATTACTTAGTAAATAAACCTAGATTCTGGCCAGGCACGGTGGCTCATGCTTGTAATCCCAGCACTTAGGGAGGCCAAGGCGGGCGGATTACCAGGTCAGGAGTTCGAGACCAGTCTGGTGAGCACAATGAAACCCTGGCTCTACTAAAAATACAAAAAATTAGCTGGGGACGGTGGTGCATGCCTGTAATCCCAGCGACTCAGGAGGCCGAGGCAGGAGAACTGCTTGATCCCGAGAGGCGGAGGTTGCAGTAAGCTGAGATCTTGCTACTGCACTCTGCACTCCAGCCTGGGTAACAGAGGCTCTATCTCAAAAAACAAATAAAATTACAGATTCCATGGATTAAGAGGGCATTCTTGCCTCCCTTGAAAATGTCTTGAAAGCTGTCATATAATTTTTCAATATGTAAAGTGGCCCATAAACTTCACTTAAAACCCCTGCCTATTTTTCTGGCCTTTAAAGCATATGCCCAATATGGAAAGGAAAGATTTAGGGAACCACACAGAATATCTAAGTACTCTTTCTGCCTTTTCTTAGATTTCTGATTGCCCCATCTTTAAAATTACTAATACAGCAATAAGCCAGACACAAAAGGACAAATACTACATAATCCCACTTACATGAGGAATCTAAAACAGTCAAATTCATAAAAGCAGAATTAGAATGGTGGTTTGCTAGGGACTGTGGGAAGGAAGAAAAGAGAATATATTTGTCAAAGGGCATAAAGTTTTACTTATGCAAGATAATTAAGTCCCAGAGATCTACCGTACAGCATAGTACCTACAGCAACAATACCATACAGCAGGGGTCGCCAACTCCCGGGGCCACAGAGCCTTGGCTGTCTGTGGCCAGTTCAGATCCAGGCCACAGAGCAGGACTTGAGCGGCAGGAGTGTGAAGCTTCATCTGTATTTACAGCTTCTCCCCATTGCTCATATTACAGCCTGAGCTCTGCTTCCTGTCAGATCAGCAGCGGAATTAGATTCTAATAGGAGCGCAAACCCTATTATGAACTGTGCATGAGGGGTCTAGGCTGCGTGCTCCTTATGAGAATCTAATGCTTGATAATTCACTGTCTCCCATCACCCCCCAGATGGGACCATTTAGTTGCAGGAAAACAACCTCAGGGTTCTGGTTGATTCTACATTACAATGAGTTGTATAATTATTTCATTATATATTACAACATAATAGCAATAGAAATAAAGTGCACAATAAATGTAATGCACTTGAAACCATCCCCCCACCACCAGTCTGTGGAAAAATTATCTTCCACGAAACTGGTCCCTGGTGCCAAAGAGGTTGGAGACCACTGCTGGTATACGGTAAGTCATCACTTAACATCATCATGGATTCTTGGAAACTGTAATTTTAAGCAAAACAACATACAGCATGTCCTTGACTAATGTCTTTCTTCCATAATGATGAGGGAAATAAACTGGTTTCCTTCTAAGTTGTTTCACTTAAGTCACAGTTTCCAAGAACCTATAGTTCACGTTAACTGAGAATTTACTGTATTTAAAAATGTGCTAAGAGGATAAATCTTATGTTAAGTGTTCTTATCATAAATATACATTTTATTGACCCTGGTTGTCTCTTAGTAAACAATTTGTGTCCAGGTTTCAATCTGAACCATCCAAATTATGGATGAGTGAAAAGGTCATTTTTCCTCAAAGAGATGAATTGGTTCAAACCAACCAAACATGCAAGGGAGAACTCTATACAGGATTATCTAATTAAACCTACCTTCACATCGAAAAACTTCACAATCCTGAATAGAAATAGTACAATTTTGAACAAGTCCAAGATCTTCCGTTGTCTTTGAGCCCATAATCACTTTTCTATTTCTTAACTCTATCTGGAAATTAGTTGTGGAGTTATATTGTATATTGTCATAACAAAACAGTCTTTCTGGTGTACATAGTCCTAGTTTCCATTCTGAAATTTTAGTCTCTTGAAGTGCAAAAAGGATGATGGAGGCAGACTTTCTTTCCTGGTAACTGTCTTCTGCATATGCTCCAATAATATGATGTTCACCATAAATCACTGTTAGAGTAGGCCCTTGATTACAACATCTGTCAAGCAAATCTCCACTACAGAATCCATGGACACTACCCTTATAGAGAAGGCTAAGCCGCTTTCCTCCAAAATGATTTTGCAGGATGTTTTCATGCAACCATGTCAAACGAGTTGTCACTGCCATACTTCTTGATCTAGTGGCAAATCAGATATAATTTCCATTAAATATTAAGAAACAGATAATATATGCTGTTATAAACCTTGCATTTATGCCTTTTACATATTCTACATAACACAAAAAATGACAAAACAAAGGATGAACAGAAAAATCATTAGCTAATTTTTTCCTAGAAATCATTGGTTTTTAAATTAAAACAGAAACAGAGACTGGCAAGTGACACTGTCACCTGAGAGAGAGAGAAAGAGAGAGACTAATGCTAGCTAGGAAAAATGAAAAGCAGAAAGACATTTACCTGTTGTAGTGTCTGTAGTATCAGCTAGAGCTGAGGGTAGCTGCTCTGTCTGGATAGCTGGGCAGGCACGAAATGAGCAAAGGAAATTATTCTGCAGCCTTGAAGCTTCAAAGACTCAGAGAAAGGAAACTGAAACTCAGTATGCCCAGCCCACTTGACAGCATGCCAACTTCTCTCAACAAAGGAGCATAAGCTGATCCAGCTTTTAGACAGTAAATTTATATAAAAAATAGTATTGAAAGAATCAAGGAATTGAAGTCAGAGGGAAGAAAACATAACAGCTCACTGACTTTTAAAAAAATCTTTTTATTTAAGGAAAATGCAACCAATTTCTGTATATGGACATACAAAAGGTATTGTGTATTCTACCTCTAGAATATGTATCTCAAATTAATTTACATCTCTTAATCCCTGCTATCAATTAATTCCGCACTAGTATACTTCCTTATATAGAATGTTATTTTAGCCTCCAAATTTGTTCCTCTGTTTTTCTGCTTGCCCCCTCTCTTCTCACCACAGGAAAATGAGGAGACTTCATTTATAAGATATAAAACAACTCATGTCAATATCACAATAAAGCCCCTTCTCTAACTTGACATTGCTAAGGATCATAAATTTGTGTCCTATAGACAGAATTCAATCTGCAGATGTGTTCTGTAGGGCCAATGCAATACCTTTATATTTTTTAATTTTTGAATGTGAATGCTTTTATATCATTGGGTATCCAGTCTCCAGTCCTCCTTTGTCCCCTCTTGCTTTATACCTGACTGGTTCTAACAAATTTAAATTGCCTGCCTGCCCTAAAAAGATTTTTTTAATTTGCTGGCCCTATTAAAAACAATAGCACCATCAAATGAAAATATTTTAAGCAGCTTATGGGGTACTATTTACTTTGCTCTAAAAATTATATTATTATAGACTTATTATTTGTAAGGTAATTTACATGTATCTCATGTGTTTATTTTAATAAAATTTTGATGAAGACACCACTATTATTGCCGCTTTTCAAATAAATAAACAGAGTTTTGGAGTGTAAGTGAGAAAAAGAGGAGGAATAGGAGTGATGAGGGAAGAAATCTCCTGCTTTAGACAGCATAATCAAGAAAGGTCTATTTAATGAGATGTCATTGGAGAAGTGTCCTGAATGGAGTGAGAGGGAGTATCATGAAAATATCTAGGAAAAGAGCTTTATAAGCAGAGAGAATGGCAAGGATAATCACCCCTGTGGCAGCTTGTTGCAGTAAGAAGCTCAGTATGGTTGGAGCAGAGTTAAGTTTGGAGAATGGCAGTGAACAGGAGAATGGAGGGACCAAATAGAGATAATTGAATTATGGGGGCAATTCTGATCATAGTGAGTTAGTTCTTACAATATCTGATGGTTTTATAAAGGGCTTCCCCTCTCTCTGGGCACTCATTTCTCTCTTCTGCTGCCATGTGAAGAAGGGCATGTTTGCTTCCGTTTCCAACATAAGTATAAGCTTCCTGAGGCCTTCTCAGCTCTGTGGAACTGTGAGTCAATTAAACTTCTTTCCTTTATAAATCACCCAGTCTCAGGCCATTCTTTACAGCAGTGTGAGAACAGATTAATACAGTAAATTGGTACAGAGGGAGTGGGGCACTGCTATAAGGATACCCAAAAATGTGGAAGCGACTTTGGAACTGAGTAACTGGCAGAGGCTGGAACAATTTAGAAGACTCAGAATAAGAGAGAAAAATGTGAGAAAGTTTGGAATTTCCTGGAGACTTGGAGGGCTCAGAAGACAGGAAGATGTGGGAAAGTTTGGAACTTCCTACAGACTTGTTGGGTGGCTTTGAACAAAATGCTGATGGTGATATGGACAATAAAGTTTAGGCTGAGGTGGTCTCAGATGGAGATGAGAAACTTGTTGGGAACTGGAGCAAAAGTGACTCTTGCTGTGTTTTAGCAAAGAGACTTGGCAGCATCTTGCCCCTGCCCTAGAGATCTATGGAACTTTAAACCTGAGAGAGATGATTTTATGTATCTGGCCGAAGAAATTTCTAAGTGGCAAAGCATTCAAGAGAAAGCAGAGCATGAAAGTTCCAAAATGTGTAGGCTGACAATGGGATAGAAAAGAAAACCCCACAAAAAAAAAAAAAAAGAAAAAAGAAAAGAAAAAAGGCCGGGTGCGGTGGCTCAAGCCTGTAATCCCAGCACTTTGGGAGGCGGAGACGGGCGGATCACGAGGTCAGGAGATCCAGACCATCCTGGCTAATATGGTGAAACCACGTCTCTACTAAAAAAATACAAAAAACTAGCCGGGCGAGGTGGCGGGCACCTGTAGTCCCAGCTACTCGGGAGGCTGAGGCAGGAGAATGGCGTGAACCCGGGAGGCGGAGCTTGCAGCGAGCTGAGATCCAGCCACAGCACTCCAGCCTGGGCGACAGAGCGAGACTCCGTCTCAAAAAAAAAAAAAAAAAAGAGAAAAGAAAACCCCATTTTCTGAGGAGAAATTCAAACTAGTGGCAGAAGTTTGCATATGTAACAAGAAATGGAATGTTAATCACCAAGACAATGGGGAAAATGTCTCAAGGGCATGTCAGAGATATCACCGCGGTCCCTTCTATGACAGGCATAGAGACTGGTTTCCTGGGCTGGGTCCAGGGACCTGCTGTGCTGCTCTGTGTAGCCTCCGGACTGTGTCCCGGCCGCTCCAGCCATGGCTAAAAGGGGCCAAGGTACAGCCAGGACGTTGCTTCGGAGGGTGCAAATCCCCAGCCTTGGCATCTTCCATATGGTCTTGGTCCTGTGGGTACACAGAGAACAAGAACTGAGGTTTGGGAACTTCTGCCTAGATTTCAGAAGAGGTATGGAAACACCTGGATATCCAGGTAGAAGTCTGCTGCAAGGGCAGAGTCCTCATAGAGAACCTCTGCTAGGGCAATGTGGAAGGGAAATGTGGGATCAAAGCCCCCACACAGAGTCCCCTCTGGGGCACTGCCTAGCAGAGCTATGAGAAGAGGGTCACTGTCCTTCAGACCCCAGAGTGGTAGATACACTGACAGCTTGCACTGTGTGCCTGGAAAAGCTATAGAAACTCAATGCTAGCTGTGAAAGCAGCTCAGGTGAGGGTGCTGTATCCTGCAAAGCCACAGGGACAGAACTTCTGAAGGCCTTGGGAGCCCACTTATTGCATCAGTGTGACCTGGATGTAACACATAGATTCAAAGGAGATCATTTCAGAGCTTTAAGCTCTGACTGTCCAGCTGGATTTCAGACTTGCATGGGGCCTGTATTTCCTTCGTTTTGGCCAATTTCTCCCACTTGGAATGAATACATTTACCCAATGTCTGTACCCTCACTGTATCTAGGAAGTAACTAACTTGCTTTTGATTTTACAGGCTCATAGGCAAAAGGGACTTGCCTTGTCACCAGTGAGACTTTGGGCTGTGGACTTTTGGGTTAATGCTGAAAATAGTTAATATTTGGGGGGACTGTTGGGAAGGTGTGATTGCGTTTTGAAATGTGAGGACATGAGATTTGGGAAAGGGTCAGGGGTGAAATGATATGGTTTGACTGTGTCCCCACCTAAATCTCATCTTGAATTTTAGTTCCCATAATCCCCATTTGTTGTAGGAGGGACCAGGTAGAAATAATTGAATCATGGGGACAGTTTCCCCCAATCCTGTTCTTATCATAGTGAGTTAATTCTCATGAGATCTGATGGTTTTATAAGGGGCTTCCCTCTTTGAAAGGCACTCATTTTTCTCTCCTGACACCACATGAAGAAGATGTTTGCTTCCCTTTCCACCATGATTGTGAGTTTCCTGAGGCCTCCCAGCTCTTGGAACTTTGAGTCAAATTAAAACTCTTTCCTTTATAAATTACCCAGTCTTGGGCAGCTCTTTATAGCAGCATGAGCATGGACTAATACAGTGTCCATTTGAAATGTGTACAGTTCTATCATGCGCATGAATCACTTTTTTTTCTCTCTCTCTCTCTGACCTTCTTGGCCATGGGAATTTGATAATCCCTTCTCTATAAATCTAACACTGATCATCTCTCTGGTAGAAGGGGGTCTCACACACTCAAAGCACCATAAATGAATTTATCTTTGTATGCTTATTTAAATTGTAGCAATCCATTCACATGCTAATTCCTTCTTTACCACTTTATCAAAACAGAAGACAAATGAGCTCAGTGGCTTGAACATATGTTTCTTTGCATTTATTTAAAAAATCTGTCAGGTATTGTCATGGAATGTGCAAAAGAAATCAATTTTTAAAAATGAAAAATATATTTACACATAATTGTTTGGCACAGCTTGTTACTTGACCTCCCCACCTCTACCCCATACCCTCAATTTTTGCAATTTTGCTTACACTGCACTTCCTGTCTTGGAGCCTGAAACAGTTTGAGTCTATTTGCTTGAATTGTGTTGAGGAAGGAAGGGATTGCGGGAGGGTGCAACTGAAAATTGACTGTATTTCTACATCTATGATCTCACTGGCCCAAGTGGCCTGCATTTTCTCCAACATCAGAGAAAGATTTTACGAGGGTTTACAACTGGCATGCAGGTTTTTATCTTCCTTACATTGATAGCAAAAATTAGATCTATTTAGTCTACTGCCCTCCACAAATTGGTCCATAAACTCATCCAATTAAGAATGGGATTTGAGGGCTTCCAAATTTCCATGGCTTTTGGTTGCAGGAGCCCCTGAAGACTTTGATCAGCCTTGCCATCTTGTGGGTACCTTAGCGTTAGGTTGAGTTATGTTGCTAAAAGATAATTATTCATCAGCTGATCATTAAGCATATGGGGCTTACTCAGCTCCCCCTATCAATTTGTGTCAAAGTAAATTAATTGTGGACCTGTCTTGTTTTATGAGAAAGCAATGTGATAGTCTTTAAGTTTATCTTTCTAAACAAAACATAGGTTTACACGTTACCCAGCACAGTAACTCCTCTTGATATTCTTGACCTAAAAGGAAGAAGTGTAGGAAAAACTGATATAAGTAGAGAGGTCATTTGGGCCAAGCATGAGAGTTACAACCCAACTGCATGGAGTCAAGTTGCCCTGAACAATATGCATTCTTATTAGCAACAGTTACAAGTAGGTTGTCAAAGAAAAAGAAGAGGCAGTTCCTAAGTTATTTACCATGAATTTACATTAAAACAGCATAAGCTATCAATTGGCTATAAATTGCTCTCTGAATCAAATTCCAAGAACATGAAGATAATGGGCAAGGCAGCTAGTCAGGAACAAAATGACATTAAACAATTGCCCCCAGCTATGGTTGTGGAGGAGCACTGTGGCACACAGGAAGCAAGACTAAAGGACCATACTTATGTCTCACTGGGCCTGCATATCTCACAGAACTCAAACTGCTCTATTTTTCTTTTCTCAATATTTTATTGAGGTAGATAGTGGGTGAGTTTGAACAAAGCTACAAATTCCTATTGGAAAGAGTCACTTTCTAATGCAACGACCTAACCTACCCATGCACACCACAAAGTCTCTAGCACTGACATTTCAACTGTCTCCACTACATCACTCTCACTTTAGGATGATATTCTACTTCCCAACACACTTACAGTTCATCTGCTATACTCCTTAGCACTGTCTTTGACTGAGCTGTACAGCTTGCTTAACTGTAAAGTATGTAAAGTTTCAAAAATCCTGGATGACCTCTAAAATGTAGCAAAACGATAATTCCCACTACCACTCAGGTTGGTAGAGAAAGATCAGGAAAATCCACAAAATGGAAAATATCCTCCCAGACAAAAGATGTTTCCCCCTTTTTGAGGCCTCCTCACCAATATTTCCTAACCTAAATTTCAAATATGTATTTAACTCCATTTGATGTTTAAGTGTTTCCAAAGCAATATAGAGCCAGAGGATAAGAAGTTGTGGTATCTGGCCGGGCGCGGTGGCTCACGCCTGTAATCCCGGCCCTTTGGGAGGCCGAGGTGGGCAGATCACGAGGTCAGGAGATCGAGACCATCCTGGCTAACACGGTGAAACCCCGTCTCTACTAAAAACACAAAAAACTAGCCGGGCGAGGTGGCGGGCGCCTGTAGTCCCAGCTACTGGGGAGGCTGAGGCAGGAGAATGGCGTGAACCCGGGAGGCAGAGCTTGCAGTGAGCCGAGATTGTGCCACAGCACTCCAGCCTGTGCGACAGAGCGAGACTACGCCTCAAAAAAAAAAAAAAAAGAAAGAAAGAAAGAAAGAAATTGTGGTATCATAGTTATGCGCGTCTGTGTGAAGAGACTACCAAACAGGCTTTGTGTGAGCAATAAATCTTTTTAATCACCTGGGTACAGGCGAGCTGAGTCCGAAAAGAGAGTCAGCAAAGGGAGATGGGGTGGGGCCGTTTTATAGGATTTGGGTAGGTAAAGGAAAATTACAGTCAAAGGGGGTTGTTCTCTGGCAGGCAGGGGTGGGAGGGGTCACAAGGTGCTCAGTGGGGGAGCTTTTGAGCCAGGATGAGCCAGGAAAAGGAATTTCACAAGGTGATGTCATGAGTTAAGGCAGGAACAGGCCATTTTCACTTCTTTTGTGGTGGAATGTCATAGTTAAGTCAGGAACCAGCCATCTGGACGTGTACATGCAGGTCACAGGGGATATTATGGCTTAGCTTTGGCTCAGAAGCCTGACAATCATTTTGCTAATACTGTCCATTTTAGCACAAAAAGGAGAACTTACTGTCAACATTTATGCTCCTAAAGGATGTTGGGTCAAATTAAATGTTCCTCATTATTTCTCTCTCTTGATCTCTCCTTTACTCCTCTTCCTTGCAGGGTCTCCATCTCCTTCATAAGGGCACACTCTGTTGCCCCTTTAAACAAAATAAAAAAGTCTTACATTCTGCCCAGATTTTTTTCAGGCTCCACCAAAGAAATGGGTGAATTATGGTCCAAAAGTTGGTAAGGATGATGGTGAGCCTTCAATCACCTTCAGTCTCTCAACCAACAATGGCCAAGGCTTGGTTTTTCCCTGGATTAAATGGAGAAAATCATGCCCTACTTTTTGGACCCATTGCTTCCACATTTGTATGGTAACTGTGAAACCATCTTAATGAACAGCAAACATTAACCACTAAATAAAATGTAGACTTTGAATAAAAGCACAGCTAAGTACTAACCAGCTTGCCCTTTAAGCCAATTCCTTACTGCTACTTACAGCATGACTGTTAGCTCCTTTCCTTATAGTTTCTTTCTGCCTAAAAGTCACATAGACGTGGTCAAAAGGCACTAACTTCCCTTAGTTATTTCTATAAGATAATATATGTAACATTAAGAAACATCAAGTTTCTATCTAAAACTTTTTCCAGATCCTGGAATCCCATGGGTCTGCTGACACTAGTCAGTCTGATGACTCTCTCCAAGAAACTGCCTCAGCAAAAAAAAAAAAAAAAGAAATTCCAGTTTTCATCTCTGTATGTTTCATTTCATTCCCTGTACCCCAACCAATCAGCAGCTCCAGACCTTCACCCCCTTACCTGCCTTTCTCTTAAAAACCCTAAACTGACACCCAGCAGGGAGGTGGATTTGAGGTTTCCTCAACCTTCCTCAATTTGCTGCTATTCAATTATTAAAGTCTTTCTCTACTGCAACACCTGCTGTTTTGGTGTATTGGTAGGTTACTCTGCAACAGGCACAACACTGATGAGCCTAAAATGACTTTTTCTGGTTGTCTCTCTAATTTTGTTCCCAATATCTACTTGTAGGCCTACTCCTCAATTTCCATGGTTCTCCTATTCCTAGGTCTTTTTTAAAGAGTTACTCTCTTCCACTGAATTGTGTCTCCTGAACATTCATTCACTTGAGCACAACTTCACTTGCAGCTTGGCTTTAGAAAATATTCCACAACTGGACATAAGAAACTCTTGCTTTCTTAATATCTATGACTACCCAAAAGATGAGTATAATTCTTATTAAAACTAAATTAGACTGTCAGAATGTGGATAACTATTGAACCAACGCATATTATTTTGAAGAAGACTAAGAATTTGGAGGAGAGAATTAAGAAGTCTTTAAGGAAGAAAAAAAACATGAAAGCTGTCTTTTGCGAACTTTGTTTTTCTTTCTTAATAGTATTAGCTTTCACAGCTACTAAGAGGACTTCAGAATTATTTGGAGCATGAGTATAAGAACCTTCTTACTGATTTGCACCAGTAACCTAAATTGAAGGACACATGGCTAGGATGATTTGGAATTCAATTAATGAAAATAAGGCATGGGTTTGTTAGAAGAGGAATATTTATTTTTTTTATAGAAATAAAATGTAAATTGTTAAAAAATGTTGGCTCATTTTTATTAATTCAATTACTTACAGTAATTCATATTTTCATTCAGATATAAATGAAACACTCTTCCTTCTTTATTTTTATTTCCTCTCCCCAGCTTTTCATTCTCTTTCAGTCTTCCTTTCTGTTTTTTGTTTGTTTGTTTTGTTTTCTTTTGTTTTTTTGAGTCAGGATCTTGTTCTTTCTCCCAGGCTAGAATGCAGTGGCACAATCTCAGCTCACTGTAGGCTCCACCTCCAAGGCTAAATCAATCATCCTGAGTAACTGGGACTACAGGCACGTGCCATCATACCCAGCTAATTTTTGTGGGTTTTGTTTTGTTCTTTTTTTTTTTTTTTTTTTTTTTTTTTGTAGTGGAGATAGGGTTTCATCATATTGCCCAGGCTAGTTTTCCTTTCTATGTAGAGAAAAATTTAAAGTGAATGTGATGTTGGAGAGGGTGGGAGGGAAAAGTAATGGTAAGTATGCTTGCTCATTACCAGGCACTGTGCTAAGTTCTGTGAATACATAGATAAGTAAAATCCACACTGTTTCTCAAAGAACTCACAATCTATTTAAGAAAGCAGATGTCTACACAATCATTTTATAACTATTATTCAATGTGATTAGTACTCACATAGCTCTATATAGAGTGCTATAGAAGAATAAATAAGAGAATATCTCATTTTTCCTGGAGTGGTTTAAGAAGGTGTCACCGAAAACTGAATTGTAAATGGTACAGAAATATGGAGGGGTGGTTTGTGGTAGGACCTATCTTAGCCCACTGCTTCTCAGGTTTGGCCTTTGAACTTGAGATACCACCGTTCCAAGGACAGAAGGCAAAATGAACAAAAGCAAAATCTGAAGGAGGCTGTCAATAGAGATTGACTCTCATTGAGGCACACCAATACAGGCTGGGCCAAATGTCAGAATCAAGGCAACTTATATCAAATGCAGGGCTGTAACACTCTCTCAATTGCACCTGAAAATGAAACAAAAAAGAGTGGAAATTAAGCACATATCCTAATGCAACTTTCAGGACTAATGCCACTTTCAGGGCATGCAGATGGGCCCCAGTCATCTAATAACTGATGTATAACTTAAGATTTTTCAAAAGGCACCAGTGATTTATGAGAGGGGGAGAAAAGGACCAGATTACCAGTTTCCTCAAGAGGCAAATCTTCTAAGAAATCATCTGCAGCCCGCAGCATCTGCCTCAGTGCAGAGAGGACCAGAATATCATTCATGGGGTCCAGTTCCAAATCTGAAGCATAATTTCCAACCATCAAAATACTGGAAATAGGAATGCCTAGCATTTTATTGACATTCATGACCTGTGGAAAGTATATTTAAAAAATGTAAATCTTGTATTTAATATTTGAAATTTGACCAATTTTAAATACAATTTAAGAAAGAATCCCAAAAAGCAATGGCTTAATAAGTTATCTTGGGAACATACTAATAATTGAGATCATTGCAGTTCTAAGTGTGATATAAATTTGAATTAATCAAGCAATTGATTCCATTCTTTATTTCCCTGCAAATACGTTGTGTGAGCATATATACACATACAGACACACACACACACACACACACACAAGTATGATTGTGATACTATCACAATAATATCTGGTTATAATCAGCATTCTTTACCTGCCTTTGAGAAGTCATAGATCTACTCAGGTTTAAAAAGTTGTCTTGAAGAACCTCACTGCAATCATCCACTTTAGTAAGCAAGGCTACATGTGCTACACCTATATCAAATAGATAAATCAGTTATTTTATATCATAAATAGCAATGTGTCAACAAGTTATTAAATATATGTGAAAGCAACTCTATAGGGTGATGTGATTTTGAGAGCTGAAGAATGAAATATCCCTAATACATCTCAATATGGAGCCTGAAGCTTTTCTAGCAGAGAAATTATCTTTGGTCTTTTTTTCCAACATGAAACAGCATTTTTCAATGCAACTAAATTCATACTAAATTGCAATTATCTACTATTCCATTCAACTAGTTTGTTTTAAATTGGCCAAGGGGAAAAAAGGGGTTGCGGGACTTTGGGGACTAAAAAGAACCACAAGAAAAAGAGGGAGTGAGGAGGGTTGCGTATGAGCATTTATGAGAGCAAACTGTACTGATTTCACAGTTCTAGTAAGGACCTATGCCTTTCTCCCTCAAACCACAGGGATTGAATTAGTAAATCACACTTGACTTCTAAACGAATCAAAATTCTACTATGCTAACAACTGCTTATGAGGAAAATATAAGATTAATTTCAAATGCCTGTCAAGAAAACTCCCAGAACTCTTAACAGAGCTTTTAGTACCTTCTTCCTACCGAAATCTTGTGTTTCTTTTTTCCATTACTAAATGATTTCTTTTACTACCCTCTCATCATTCAGGTTTTAGAGGAATAACTAGCAAAGTTGGCCAATTAATACCTAGGTTCTGGTAGAGGGCAGTTCTCAATTGATACCTATAATTTTTTTCAACCTCTGTTACAATGTAATTCTTCTCTTTCAAAATTAATACAATGTCCTTTTAGAGGTCCTAAGTCAGCACAGTTAGTTGCATTAAGCATTGCCATCCAGCATGCCAAGCATAATGTGTTGCCATACGTCCTTGAAAACTCATTTTAAAACTTAGCATTTCTCTTTTACCCCAAACCCTCCATCATTTTAAAGCTATTAAGTGATTATATAAGCTTATATATTTACATTGTGTATATCTAATGTTCACTACTCAGACATTTGTTAGATGGTTTGTTAAGTTCAGATGCAAAACTTATCCCCATTTTATAACAGAAGACTAAAGTTCAGTGAAATTAAGTTACCTTCCTCAAGGTCAAAGTTTACTACTATTTAAAAACGTGGTTCACTTACCCAAGACCATGCTCTATACATTAAACTGCATAGCACTTTTCGGAACCTAAATATGTGATCTTTATACTGATAAAGTAAGCGATGAGGCTTTGGAGTATAAATGCCCCAACAATTCTTTATATGAAAATATTTTCAAACTTCAGTGAGAGTACTTCCAGTTCTGAATCAAATGGAGTAGACACACTTTTCCCTCTTCTTTACACTAAATATGGCTAAAATCTCTGGACATTATACATAAATCAAACATAAAGATTGAAAAGTGCAGAGGATGCGATTTGGCCAGAAACCTTGAGATCCAAGAAACAATACACAGATGAGTTCTCTAGGTTTTCTTTTTACTTCATATGTCCCAGATTGGCTTTTAGAGACACTCACCATTGAAAAATGCCAATTAGAGCCAGCAACAAGAAAAAAAAAGTAAAGTAAAACCTGTTCCATCTAGTCAAAGCATAAGAAAAAGGGCAGTGTAGCAAGACAGAAAACTTTCAGAAAATAGCCACACTACCTGAGCCAAACACCACAGAAATCACTTAGCCCTATCCATGGATATGTCCTTCCCTTTCCCAACCTTCGTCCTTAGCCAAGGTAGTATCAGACAAGAAAAAAAAAATGTAGGGAGCCAGCACATTTATACCTGCACTAACAAGGTCTGTCTTGATGGTGTCAAGGGAGGCTACTTGGGGATCCTAGACTTCCACCAAATCAGCGGCAATGAGGTGCTCTTCTCCCTCTCTGGCAGTGTGAGAGGAGAACAAATGAGAAGCTAGAACTTTACCCTTCATTAACCTTAGATGCAAGGAGGCTTCTAGCCCCTGTGATATCAGAGGATCCTATATGGAGCGCAGTAAGAAAGTGCCCTTTCTCTAGGGATGTCAAACAAGGCCTCATGGAAAACCTATACTTTCCATCCTACCAGTATCAGAATATGTCTGTGAAAACACAAAATGTAAGATCCAGAGTCACAGAATAAAATACTTAAAATATCAAAGACACAATTAAAGATCATTTGTCACATCAAAACCCAGGAAATTGTCAACTTGAAAAAGAAAAGCTAATCAGAAGATCCTGACCCTAATTAGATGATAAAGATGTTAGAATTATTTGGTAAGGATTTTAAGCAACCATCATAAAAATGCTTAAGAACCAAGTAGGAACATGCTTGAAGCAAATGCAGGAAGTGGAATGTCTCAGCAAAGAAATAGAAGATACGAAAAAGAATCAAATAGAAATTTTAGAACTAAAAGAATATTATACCCAAGATAGGACAAACAATAGATATGCTCAAAAGCAGAATGGAGAGGACAAAGTAATGAACAAATGAATTTAAAGATATAACAATAGAAATTACCCACTCTGAAAAATAAAGAGCAAATAGATATAAAAATAAATAAATAAATAAATATACAGTGAGACTATAACAAAATATCTAGAATTCACGTCCCAGAGTTCCAAAAAGAGAGATGAGATATGGCAGGGCTAGAAATCGTCATAATAGTAAGACAACTGCAGACTGAGAGAAACTATTTGCAAATGATATATCTTATAATTGACTCATATTTAGGATTTACAGATCTTTCAAAATTCAAGTTCTAAAAAGCACAAATAATCCAATCAGAAAATAGTCAAAAGACGTGAGGAGACATTTCATTGAACAAGCTATACAGAAGGCAAATAAGCACATGAGAAGATATTCAATGTCATTAGTCATTAAGCAATGCAAATTAAGAACCTGATGAAATATCAGTATACATCTATTAGAATAGTTAACAATTTTCTAATAGCAACAATAGCAAATACTACCAAGAATGCAGAAAAATCAGATCTCTCATGTATTGCTGGTGGGATTGTAAAATGGTACAGTCCCTCTAGAATGTAGCTTGGTGATCTCTTTCAAAGTTAAACATACAGTTACTATATGACCCAGCATTACATTTTTGGAGACTTATCCCAGAGGAATGAAAACATGTCCACAAAAAACCTGAACAGTAATATTCATAGGAGTTTTATTTGCAGTAGCTAAAAACTGGAATTTTTTTTTTTGATAGAGCATGGTTAAACTGTGGGATATCTATACCATGGAATACTATATAATTTTTTAATGAACAATAAATACATACAAAATCTTGGATGGATGTCAAGAAATCCATCCAAGGCTGAGTCAAAAAATCCAGTCTCTAAAGGTGACATACTGTATGATTCCATTTGTATAACATTCACAAAATGACAAAATTATGGAAATGAAGAAAATATTAGTGGTTGCCAAGAGTTAAGGATGGTGGAGAAATAGTGGGTGCCATGGGGGAAATCTATGAAGTGATGTAACAGTTGGTTGCAGAGATGGGTACATAAACTTACACATGTGATAAGATGACATAGAACTATAAACACACATTGTTAGCAACCAGTTTCCTGGATTCAGTCTTCCTGGTACAGCCACATAATGTGAAGAGGTGACTTCCCTATCTAACGCCTCAGGAAAATCGCACACGAAAAAAGAAAAAAAGGATGGCTAGTCTATTCTTTAAAGACTGAAAATTAGGATTTGGGGTCTTTCTTCAGTCATGCCTGTGAATGATCTCTACCTGTGATGGCCACCACTCCAGGGAAATTGGATGAAAGGTACATGGGAAATCTCTGTAATCTCTTTGCAACTTCTGGCAAATCTATAATTATATCAAAGTAAATATTTTTGGATAAGTACGATGAGACTCACCACAGTTTAATACTTCTTTGTGAACTTGCTTGAATTTTGCCAACATTTTAGAGGAGAGATTGTCAATAGAGTTGATGTCTAAGACATAAGCCACACAGTGAATCCTGTCCTTCAGAGATGGAGAGGTGATAAAAGTAGAATGCTCAGGTGTAATTGGTTTACGAGGATTAAACTGTTATAAAAACATAAGGTAACATTCAGAATTCAGAGAGTTTCTGTTTAATCCTTAAAGAGACAATTAATGCTTCTAATACTGTAACTACTTATCTCCCTCCTCCCCAGCAATTCTTTCCCCAAATTAGTAGCACCCACCTCTTTACTCCCTTCCCACTGTGAGCATTATGCCATTATATCTCTCTCACAGCAAAAAAAAAACCACTTTATTGCTGTGGCAAAAATGATAATCATCCATTGTAAGTATTGCAGGAAAGTATAAAGAATATTTTGGGAAAGCTAACATCAAATCCTACTATCCTGAAATAAACACCATTAACATTTGTTAAATACAACTTAAAACTCCTTTCTAAGCATTTTGCATGCTTAAATGAACTGGATAGAGAGAATAAAACAAAGAAAAATATGTTGCAAATGCTATTTAAATTAAAAGACTGTAATTTATTTTGATTTTATAGAAGAAAAACAAACTAAAGTGAAATAAAAGAAATACCAACTTTGAAGTTAATATCTTCTTACCACAAGACAATAATCTTTCTAAGATTAAGGAAATAGATTATGAAACAACAGTTTGGAAACATGTAGTTACTAAGATATATATTTCAATGTTGGACTGAATTGACTGGTTCCCTGCTGTGAAAAATTAGGGTGTTGGTATGCTCCTGATTTCTCCAATGTCTTCGCTGTATCCCCGCTCTCTTTATCTGTGTGTCTCCTTTTCCCTGACTGCATTATGAACTCCTGGAGGATAAGGATTGTGTTGTTATTGAACTATGTGTTTTCAGTAACTGGCTTAGAGTTTGGCACAAATATGGTTTATAATAAATGGTTTTTGAATGAATAAATGAATACATAGGTAAGGTTTCCAATTCAGCAAAATTGGGAGGCAAAAGAGAGTCTTCTTTAGAAATTGACGCTGATACCCAACACCTGAAAGAAAGGTAACAATCATTGTTGGCTTTTTTGAGAACTTAGACTATATCATCTCATTTAATCTTCTTAGCCACCTATGAGATGGACACCATTAATACCAACATTGCACACCTAAAAAAAAAAAAAACTGAGAGAGAAGTGTGTAACTTACTTATGGGTACACATCTGCTAGTAGCAAAGCCGAATTTTGAATCTAGGTATTTAGTAGTGAAATCTAAGCATTTACAGTATAAAATCACATTTCAATACAAAGTGGTTACTTGTTCCAACATTTTGTCTATGTAACCGAAAAAGTGCAAGGGATTAAGTGACTATTATTAGTTTACATTATTGTAAAGAGTGATAAAAGCACACTATCTCCTTGATCTTTTACTAGAATGTGAATACATAAAATCCTGCCTTTTGGCTTTATTTTTCAATGTTACAGAAAAGAACAGTAGTCACTCTACTTTTTTTATATGAATTCTTATTCATTTAAAGTAGAATAGTGTTGATTGATGTTGAAACCACATTATGGCAGTTGAAATTGCCTTATGAGGTTAAAAATTCAATGAAAAATATTGAAGAAAATGATTTGAAATGTTTTGGATATTGAAGAAATCTTACCTGATATCTGTCTGGTATACAACCTTTTAAGATGTAGGGAATGTCATCCATGCACAGTCCTGCTCCCTCTGCCCCATCTAGACCCATGGTGTCACACAACATAAATGGCAGAGATTTTCCATTTTTTCCATCTTTAACAGAATAGATCCTATACTGTTAAAAAATATATATATTAAGTGTAAAGTTTCATCCATCATCCAACATTCAAAACAGGATAATAAGAAGAAAAGAGATTGGTTAATATTTGAACACCATGGTCTGCAAACAGTTTGGTCTCAGGACCCCTTTAGACTCTTAAAAGTTACTGAGAATCCCAAAGATCTGTTATTTATGTGGGTTATATCTATGAATATTTAAAATGTTGGAAATTAAAACTGAAAAATTTTTCATGTTTCTTTTTTAATTAAAATGGAAAATTATATGTAATTTATCATGTAAAACACGCATGTGTGTATATATATATACACACACACACATATATATATAAAATAGTATGTTTTGACTCCTTGCTTTTTATATTTTATGTATCTACTATCAGTATTTGTTTTGTGGTTAATCATCATGCTTACAAAAGAAAATTTATAACTGGTTATATTAAGTTAATAACAGCTCCACTTAGATAGAAAAAAAAAAAAACACTCCAGATTTTTGCTCCACTCCTCCCCACAGTTTGCATCTTTGATGCCAGAATTTACATCTTTCCATGTTGCATATCCTTTAACAAAACATTATAGCTATTATTATTTTAGTAGTTTTGTCTTTTAAACTTCATATTGAAGATATAGGTGATTTACACACCATCATTATAGTATGAGTATTCTGAATTTTACCATATAGTTTTACCAGTGAGTTTTATACTTTCAGATATTTTTATATTACTTATTAGCATCCTTTTCTTTCATCTTGAAAAACTTGCTTTAGCATTCTTGTAAGACAGGTCTAATTGTAATGAACTCGCTCAGCTTTTGTTCATCCAGGAAAATTTTTATCTATCATTTATTTCTGAAGGACAGCTTTACTTGGTATAATATTCGCAATGGATGTGTGTGTTTGTTTTTTCTTTCAGAGCTTTGAATATTTCATCCCACTCTCTCTTGGCCTGTACAGTTTCTGCTGACAAATCTGCTGCTAGTCATATTAAAACTGTCTAATATGTTATTTGCTTTTTTTATCTTCCTGTTTTCAGAATCCTCTCTTTGTCTTTGATATTTTACAGTTTGATTTTAATATGTCTTGGGTTAATCTTCTTTGGATTAAATCTGACTGGGGACTTTTCTCTCAGCTTTACCTGGATATTTACATCATCCTCCAGGTTTGAAAAGTTTTTTGCTACTATTTATTTACTTAAGATATCTATTACTTTTAATTTCTTGTCTTTTTTAGCTCCTATAACTTGAATATTTGTTCTTTTGATGCTGTTCCATAAATCCCATAAGCTTTCTTCATTCCTTTCCATTTTGATTTTTTTCTCCTCTATCTATATTTTCAAATAACCTACCTTTAAGTTCACAGACTCTTACTTGATCAATTCTGCTGTTGATGGTCTCTATTTCATTTCTCATTTCACCCACTGTATTTTTTATCTCTGAAAATTGTTTGATTTTTTATAATTATTACAACCTTTCTATTAAATTTCTTATTCTGATCACTCATCATTTTTCTCATTTTGTTAAATTGTTTCTCTGTATTTTCTTGAAGTTTACTGTGCTTCGTTAAAATAATTATTTTGAATTCTTCAGGTGGTTCATACATCTCCATTTCTTTAGGATTGGTCACTGGCACATTATTTGATCTCTTTAATGATGTCATATTACCCTGATTGTTCTTGACTCTTGTGACTATGTGTCAATGTATAAACATCTCTGGAAGTAGGTACTTATTCCAATCTTTGCAGGTTGCCTTTGTCTGGAAAAGTCCTTCAACAATCAGCCTATCCAAAAATTCTGGGCACACTGCCTTGCATAGTCCCAAAGCCTGGGACCACTGTGACTGGTGCAGCACTGAGGCATGCCTAAAGCTCAGGGCCACTGTGGCATCCCTGTCATTAAGTGCTGTTCAGAGGTTGGGCCACTAATAATCCATCCATGGTGGGGTCCAGGGACTGAGTCCACCATGCAAGCTTGAAGCGTAGGGCCACATGGTCTTACTTTGGCACCAGCATGGGGCTAGAGGCTCAACTGTCAAATAACAGCCTAAAGTCTGGGGCCATGAGGTTCTATCCAGTGCTCAATTTTACTGTAGTAGGCCTGATATTGGAGTCCAGGCAAAGTCCTGTGCTCAACTCCCTCTTTTCCCCCAAGCAGATGACAGTTCTCTCCACACTATGCTGCCTGGGATTGAGGGGGGGTGATGCAGATGACGTAAAACTGTTTTTCCTACCCTCTTCAATGTATCTTTTGTTATTATTGTGCTAGAACTGGTACTGTAATCTTTCACCTGATTTCCTGAGGTGACATTTTTGTGTGTTAGTAGTTATTCAAATTGATGTTTCAGTGGAGGAATGATTGCTGGAGAGACCTATGTGACCATCTTGCTCTGCCCCTCCTCCTCTTAAATGTTGTTTTAATCATTAAAAATTCAATTACAAACCTGTCAAATGTTTATCAAATAACATTTTTTACTTAAAAAGCATTTTAAAAAATTTACATAAAACAGTGTCATTGGTTTATTATTACAATTCCCTTTAAAGTCTGGATTAAAGAATATAACTGTAATCTCATATGTGGCTCTGATTCAGTCTCTTGAAATGTTGTTTCAATTGATGTATGTGAAGAAAATATGGCCTCTCACACCTGTATACTATGAAAAGGAGGTAATATTTCACTGTATAGCTTTCAGGTAATTGTGAATATTCCTCAACATAATATAGCAAAGCTCAACAAGTAATAACTTCTTAAAGGTTAGTTGCAAGTGGAATCTGTGACATTTTTATATGCCGCCACATTAAATCCATTGGTTCGTCTTATACTTTGAATATATCTTTTACTCGTGCATGATTTTTTAACCTAATTTATTGCACATTTTAAAACATTGGTTCACTGGGTTATCCAGATCTTCCTAATGGTGACACATTTCATCATACAATATTAAAACATCATATTTGTTAATACCACCATTAATCTCATTGGATAAGCGTTGAAAAGCTGTCAGGCTCAGAATAGTGGATACAAGTTTCTCTAACTTTGATTTTTCTCAAAAGCTCAAATTTTGTTATTGGCAACAGACACTGTCAGTTTTTGCTTTTGTCTTTGATTAGCAAGGTCGCTTTGAGCATTTTCATTAAGATATCTGCCAAATATCCAAGTATGAATAAGTAAGTCTGTTCTGTCCAGTAAAAGTGATGTCACATAAAAAAAAAGTTCAGTTAACAACTCAGTTGCTCCAGTGCTTTTTCTAAAGACAACTGCTAATTTTCAATATGCATTAGAAGTACTTTATGAGCACTTCCCATGTTATCATACTGAATATCAAAATGATGTGTATTCCAAAGTAGAGTTTAAATAAAACCAGTAACTGTTACTATTCATCAAGGAGTAAAACTGGCATTTTTTTCCTGTAAGTGCAGTAATTGGGAGAAATACAGTGACTAGTAGTAGTGTTTGGTGCCACCGTTTGATTCATATTAATGTGCCAATAGGTAAAACTATGTTGTATAATTAATTCAAGAGTCAAGACACTAGGAAAGACAAAAAAAACTTAGAATAATTCCAAAAATAGTTTTGAACTCAGAGATACCCTTAAAATGTATCTGGGAACCCAAGGGGTCCACAAATCTCACTTTGAGAAGCACAACAGAACTTTCTTTCCTAGATAAACACATTCAATATTATGGCAAGGATATTTTTTAGAATTCTGAAAGGATTTTATTTGTTGGTCAGATATACTTTCAACATACACACAAAAAAATGGAAGATTTAGGAAGAATTGCAAAGGAAAGGATTTCTCAGAGACACTTTAATTACAATTTTTCCATCTGTGGTTCTGGCAAGGGTGTAATATCACTCAAACCAGAAGGGAGAGAACCCTCTATGACCTATTGTGGTCTGTAATAAAGTCAAAAGGTCTCACTGGGCCATGAAACACATAGGCATAATCCCACTGAAGATTGTTATCTAGGAGAATAGGACTTACCAGTGCCTCAACATGAAAGAAATTACACTAAGCACTAGAGTTAAAGTACATGGTAAAATTTCAGGAACACCAATATGCATCTTCATAGTTTCCTTACCCATTGATTTGCTTGCTTTATAACTTCAATTATTCAAAGGAAAGGGTCTTTAAGCAATAAAATATTCTATTTCCCTCATAAAAGTCTGCCCTACATTTCTTCAATTTAAATAACATTTGCATTTCATTGGAATTCAGTGTCTACAGCTTCTCTTAAAATAAGACCTTTGGAATTTAAAACTTAAAAGGAAGAAAGAGAAATTTCATCTTGAGTAGTACCTCTATTATAGTATATATCACAATGAATGATACATATTTATTATCTGCATTGGTCTCTGAGATCTCTGGGCAACAGGACCAATTTGTATTTAGGTCTCTATTTCTGAATAAATATTTAGCAAACAGACACATTTCAATAAATGCTTGATTAATTTAATTTGTGTTATTGTACCTTGCCATGGCTTCTGAGACTACACTGATACATTAAAATAAAGCCACTCCAGAGCATAGTATCTGGCCAACATCAAGAAATAAGATGTAATTCTTGAAAGTCCTAGAAAATTCTTTCAGTTATTGAGTGTAACACAAAAGCTAAAAATCAACCATTACTGTCTTATTATGCAGTCTTATATTATGCTAAATTTTGCATTGATAATACACAGCATATTGATAATACACAGCATAATATTGTCACCTAACAAGTGACAATATTAATTTGTGGTAATCATTTAAAAATCCTGATTCTAAAATTTTCTATTATTTCCCATTCTTATTTTTTTGTTTGATAGCATGTGCATGATAACATTGAAAAGCATAAACCAGAAAGAATTTTCTAGACAAGTGTTGCATCATAATTTGTAGTTCTTTAGAGCGACAAGTAAGAAATCTATATTACTATTTATTTCCTTATGTATATCTTTTTGTAAATAAGATAGTTTTTGTAAGAGCATAGATTTACACTTCAAGTTCTCCTTCAAAGTTGACCCACCAAAGTGAAATACTATTTTGCTTTTCATGACCATGTCTTAGAAAATGGTCTTATGTAATAAAAAAAAAATTATCTTACATAATTCTCATTATTTTACTACAAAAAAGAAAAACATTTTAAACCAGGTAAAATCATGTGGTACGTGAGTAAAATGAACATCAAATATAATGGCCAAATACTTCCATAGGGTTTTTTAATTTTTGTTGTATTTTACACAAATACTAAAAAGTATTCTTTATGTAACTGCTTCTTCCTTCCATAAAATTTGAAAGCTTCTCTGTATAATATAGCACAATGGAGGTGATTCTGATTAAAATTTTACTTTTATTTTCCATTTGATTTAGCATTTAATTGTATGTTAGGATTGCCCTGAGAGAAAAAGGCAAAGACATAAACAATATAGTAATTGTAATCTATAAAATAAAATCCTCAGGGAAATAACTTACCCGTTCAGTAATGCTGGTGGTATCAGATCCGACTATGGCTTGGCCAGTCACATGGCCATGAAAAACAGACTTGACTGAATTGAAAAAACTGGACTTTCCAGACCCAACTGGACCCACCAAAAGAATACGAATTTCTGAAACCAAGTCTGCATACGGCTTGTAGCCTCTGATGTCTGCTAGAAGCCTATTTCTGTGCCTGTTAAAATATAGTGGTTAAATACAGCATAAGAACAGCCAATAAAGAATACCATAAATAACACTACAAGTCACCTAGAGCTTCTTTCTCTTCCTGAGAAGGGTATTTTTTCAATATTTAATTATTATATTGATAATTGGATCTTCTATAATATGATTGGAAATATCTAAAGTTATACATTTTGTGCTTAAAGAAAATGCATTATTTTACATCTGACTAAAGTTAAATATTAACCAGCAACCAAACAATTTTTCAACTATTAGTCTTAGATCACATGAATGTAATGAGAAATATCAGTAACATTGAAGATAAATTATTATTTTCACTAAAAATACATTAAGGAGAAATCAAAATAAAATATATGCAATGTAGCTATCTATAAATTTAAAAAGAGAGTTTGTTTTTGACATTTACTAAGGATTCTCAAAAGCTGTTTCTCAAGGAAAAGATTCAGAGAAATTATCTGAAATGGTTAGCCAGACTCTACCTGGAAAATTTTGATCTGAAGTGGAAATGAAGTCAAACTGGTCAATGCCATCAGGTGGATATTTAAAGTTTCATAGTTGGTAGTGGTTTTGTTATTTTATGCCAAAAACATTATAACTCTTTTTTTTTAATCATTCCAGTGGCATGATTTTTATCTTTACTACTTATTTGTCAGCATTCTTTATACAAGTGGTCTAAATAAAATCATTAATAGATAGCCCAAGAATCCAACTTACTCTCTGGCTTTCAATATCCTCTTTGTGCAGCCTAGGTTATACTCAGTTCCTATAGGAAATAAACATAGCATAATAAGTTTTTTAAAATTGTCTGGTTAAATATGGCCAAGTCTACTTTTGAAATAAGACATTGAGTTTGCTTGCATAACCCAGGGCTGAGCTGCTCAATTAGGAGTCAGGGCTGGCAACATAATGAGAGGAAGAGGAGAAAAAATTATCCTCTCTGCACATTAACTTGCTCTGGAAGCTCTCACATAATTACACCTAGAAGTTCTAAGGGTCATATGTTATAAGGGTCTGATCTTTGGGTCATATATCAAAACAGACCAGCTCTGATGATAAGATCTCTCTCTCTCTCTGCACATCTCCAACTCCTTTGTCATCTCTATCTCTGTTCATATATTTCTCAACTTGCTCTTCTCAAAGCAGCCTATACGTTCTGGATAAAAACCTCATAATCTTTATGTTCCCCACATTTCATTTCAGAATTTATCAAAGAGTATAAATTGGCACGAATCTAATTGTTCCTCTCACTTTCCTCGCTCTTGTAGATCAATTATTACCTACCGAACACAAAGATTAGAATCATAATGTGAGATGTAGGACTATCTAATTTTACGTACCTTCAACTCGAAAAACTTCGCACTCCAAAAATTGAAGGTGGCCATAAAACCTTAGTTTCAAGTTTTTTGTCATCATTTTATCTAGATAAATTTTATTATCTGGACATATAATGAAAATATTCTTTTTCGATAAATGACACACCAGTTGTTTATCAATAATTTTTGGTGCTGTATTTAAGAGTAATGTTTCTATTTCAGTGGTGTCATTTTTCTTTTGAAGTGAAAACCACAGGGAATCATTTGGCTCTGTCGAACTTTCACATAAATTAGTATAATTTCCAAGCACAAAGGCTACAATCATATTTTCATTAATGTAAGTCATTGTTATAGTATATCCCTGATGGCTGCATCTTTGAACCATATCTTCAATGCTACCTCCATGAACACTAGACTTATAGAGAAGACTCAAAGAAACATTTCCAAGCAGCTTGCGCAGATGATTTTCATCATTCCATGTCAATCTTGTTGTCACTTCCATTGTTCTAGATCTAATGGAAAAACAATTATAGGTTGAGAAGCTTATATAATATAGTAGCTTATAGCTTAGCTTTCCACTTCTACTTTCAGTGAGTTCTTTTTTCACTGACTCAATTAAAACATATTATTTGGTTAAGGCAAAAAATACAGAAATGGCACAATAATGTTAGATATAAAAATATATAATTTAGAAAGGAAAAGTCATTAAAATTTTTAAATCAATTGACAAACTTCAGAAAGTTAAAGAATAAAGAAAAAATAAATCTGAATAAGAGTCAGCAAACTTTTTCATAATGAACAAGATAGTAAATATTTTAGCCTTTGTAGGCCATAAGGTCTCTTCCACAATTACTCAACTAGCCTTTGTAGGCCATAAGGTCTCTTCCACAATTACTCAACTTTGCCACTGTAATACAAAAGAAGTCATAGATAATATGTAAACAAGAGAGCATGACTGTGTTCCAATAAAATTTTCTTTAAAAATGCATATGGCTGCAACAGAGGCCATCATCATCATATCACATTCATCATTTGCCAATGTATGAATTAGAAAATGGAGCCTAGGAATTCATGCAAAATAAAGCACATAAAGAAACTGAAATGTGAAAGAAGATAACAGCTGTAGAAGTCTTACAGCAGCAAAATAGACAATTGGTCATCAGAACAATTATTTCAACAACAAAAAAGAAAAAACTGGAAAAGCAGGATAAACTATAAAAACACATGTGTCGGCAGGGCGCGGTGGCTCACGCCTGTAATCCCAGCACTTTGGGAGGCCGAGGCGGGCGGATCACAAGGTCAGGAGATAGAGACCACGGTGAAACCCCGTCTCTACTAAAAATACAAAAAAGAGTTAGCCGGGCGCCATGGCAGGCGCCTGTAGTCCCAGCTACTCAGGAGGCTGAGGCAGGAGAATGGCGGGAACCCGGGAGGCGGAGCTTGCAGTGAGCCGAGATAGCGCCACCGCACTCCAGCCTGGTGGACAGAGCGAGACTCCGTCTCAAAAAAAAAAAAAAAAAAAAAAAAAACAAAAACAAAAAAAAAACACATATGTCACAAAGCTCTAAAGACCAAACAAGGCAGTTAAGACCTATAGCTATTGGCAAAGATTTGGAGAAGTTATATAGAGAGAGATTAGCTAGGCATTTGGGAGCACATTTCCGACGTGCGTCTGTCAGATTCAGAAAAGGCATTTGTGGTGCTGAAAAGTTAAGCAAAGCATTTGCTAGACTCATAGAGTTAGGGAGATAAAAATCATACTTTGGAGTGCAATAAGGAGAGTACCTGGGAAACCTTTCCCTTAGGCTACAGTTTGGGATTCTAAAGAGCTACAGGGAAAACCAAAAACCATATGCTCTCACTTATAAGTGGGAGCTAAGCTATGAGTACACAAAGGCATACAACTGATATAATAGACTTTAGAGACTCAGAAAGGAGAGGATGGAAGAGGAGCTAGGGATTTAAAAAACTACATATTAGATACAATTTACACTACTTGCATAATGGATGCACTAAAATCTCAGAATTCACCACTATATAATTCATCCATGTAACAAAAAACCATTTATACTCCAAGTACTATTGAAATAAATTTTTTAAAAAAATTTAAGAAAAGAGCTACAGAGAAGAAGTAAGTATGAACTGGAAGCAGACAGAGTTAATGTCATACTTCAGTATTCTTAATCCTGGATTGAATTAAAGTAAATGAGAGTTGCTAGTGTCCACAGTTGCACGGCAGAAACAAAATAAATCTTGTCTGGATGAAAAGAACATTCTTCCAGCTTCAAAATATCTCTATGATTTTTTAACTATTCAGTGACTTTCATTCATCATAAACACATTCATGTTTCGAGGTAAATGAAACAACATGATAGAAAACCAAGAGGAAAGAGCACACAATAGAAACAAACCATTACTTATACCGGAGTTACCCATAGAGATTTTTAAATTACTATGTTTAATATGTTCAAACAGCTAAAAGGTAAGATTGAATGATTTACAGTAAAAGGAATACAATAAAAAATCAAAAAGAGATTCTATATGTAAAAATATGTATCTGAAATTAATAATTAAGTGAAAACATTTAACTGCAAGTAGGCATAAAGAATTAGAAGAAAATTTACCAACTGAAGTATTGAGACAAAA
>NC_045434.1:143501709-143531689 GCF_002776525.5 Piliocolobus tephrosceles
CTTGGAATCAACCCAAATGTCCATCTGTGACAGACTGGATTAAGAAAATGTGGCACATATACACCATGGAATACTATGCAGCCATAAAAAAGGATGAGTTTGCATCCTTTGTAGGGACATGGATGCAGCTGGAAACCATCATTCTTAGCAAACTATCACAAGAAGAGAAAACCAAACACCGCATGTTCTCACTCATAGGTGGGAACTGAACAATGAGATCACTTGGACTCGGGAAGGGGAACATCACACACTGGGGCCTATCATGGGGAGGGGGGAGGGTGGAGGGATTGCATTGGGGAGTTATACATGATATAAATGATGAATTGATGGGTGCTGACGAGTTGATGGGTGCAGCACACCAACATGGCACAAGTATACATATGTAACAAACCTGCACGTTATGCACATGTACCCTAGAACTTGAAGTATAATAAAAAATAATAATAATAAAATAAAATAGTTCACAGTTAACATCCTATTCAGCAGTGAAAAACTGACAGCTTTTCCTCTAAGATCACGTACAAGACAAGATTATCCACTTTTACCACTTCTATTCAACATAATACTGAATGTCCTAGCCAGAACAAGTAGGCCACAATAAAAAAAAAGTGAAAAAGATACCTGAATGATAAAGGAAGTAAAATCACCTCTGCTCACAGATGATATTACCTTATATGTGGAAAACCCTAAAGCAGCTACAGATGAAGTAATAGTATTGACTAATTTATTGTGCTATTCATCTATGACTGCATAGCAATTTCCCATTCATTTAGAGGCTTAAAACAAAACACATTTATAGTCTCACAGTTTCTCTGGGTCAGAAATCCAGCCATTACTTAGTTTGGTTCTCTGCTTCAGAATCTTCCATGAAATTGTAGCAAAGTGCTAGCCACAGCTGCAGAATGTTTATGTTTAATGGGAGAAGGCCATGCTTCCAAGCTCCTGTGGTTGTTAGCAGAATTCAGTTCCTTATGGTTGTAGATATGAGAACTCTATTTCTTGCTAGCCGATGATCAGAGGCTGTCCTCAGTTCTCAGTTGGTTATTGGCCTGAAGTCACCCTTAATTCCTTGCCAAATGGGCCTCCCCAACGTGACCACTTACTTCACTGAAACCAGCAAGGGAGAGAATCTCCTAGCATAGCGGACATTATAATCTTAACATATCACATTTGCCAAATTCTATTAGTTACAGTTAAGTCACAGGTTCCATCCACAGGCAAGGGGGGATTATACATGGACATGAGTATTAAAAAAAAAAAAAAGGACAGGGACAATTAGGAACTATTTTAGGGTCTGTACACCACATTGTAAAAGATAACTGAATACAATCAATATGTTAAATATTGTTTAATATGGTCAATATGTTAAAATTCCTTCTAGTATCTCTCAGGTTTATCACAGCAACATTTCTGTTGTGAATTTCTATTAACGATAGAAAAGATATGGAATCAACCTAATTGTCCATAAGTCGATGGATAAAGAAAAATGGGGTATATTACACAATGGAATACTATTTAGCTATAAAAACAGTAAAATCATGTCATTTGCAGCAACATGGGTGGAACTGGAGAATATTAAGTGAAATAACCTAGGCACAGGAAATATCACATGTTCTCACTCATATGTGGAAGCTAAAAATGTTGATATTATAAATGTGGAGAGTATAATGATAAATACTGGAGGCTAGGAAGGGTGGGTGGGTGTCTAGGAAGAACAGATGAAGAGATGTTGGTTAATGAGTACAAATATACAGTTAAATAAAAGGTAGAAGTTCTATTAGTCAACAACAAAGTAGAGTGACTATAGTCAAAAACAATGTACTGTGTATTTCAGTAGCTAGAAGACTTGGCTTGTTCCCAACACGTGGCAATAATAAATACTCAAAGTGATGGAAACCACAAATACACTGACTTGATCATTACACATTCTAAGTGCATCACCAAATATCACCTGTACCCCATAAATATGTAATGTATCATGTATCAATAAAAATAAAATTAATATGTCTATTAATTTTTTAAATTATTGTATAAAACCATTTTTGCTGGTATATAAAAACAGAAGTAATTTTAACACAGTAATACTAGAGATCATATTTAGATACATATACACATACATACAGAAAACCATAAAAACAATTATGACAATAATTTATACCAAAGTCTAGATAATGTTGCCCTCTGGAAATAAAAAGAAGAGTAAAGAATATAGGAGAGCCTGGGTGTGGTGGCTCACACCTGTAATCCCAGCACTTTGGGAGCCCAAGGATGGCAGATCACTTGAGGTCAGGAGTTCAAGACCAGCCTGGCTAACATGGAGAAACCCCGTCTCTCCTAAAAATACAAAAATTAGCCAGGCATGGTGGTGCACACCTGTAATCCCAGGTACTTGGCAGGCTGAGGCACAAGAATCCCTTGGACCCGGGAGGCTGAGGTTGCAGTGAGCCGACATCGCAACATTGCTCTGCAGCCTGGGCAATAGAGTGAGACTGTCTCAAAAGAAAACAATGTATAGTAGAGAGTCATAGATTTCTTCAACTTTATTTGTAATGCTTTTGTTTTTAAGTAAAAGCAAACTATTCTAATTTAAAAAGCAAGTCGTTTTTACAATCGGGTAAAACTATATCAGATTACAGGATGGATCATTTATACTCTCTAGTTATCTGTGTGTGAAATTTTCATTAAAATAAAAGACAAATGAAAGAGCAAAATATGATCATTAGCAACAATTCCACTCTGGAACTCCTTTTTAGAAAAAAAGAAAGCAAGCTTTTTCTTCACACACGGCTAGGAAACATTGGATGGCAAGAAGTCACTTACCTGTGATATTCTCACTTATACATGGAAGCTTTTAAAAAAGGTTGATTTCATGGAGGCAGAGAGTAGACTGGTAGGTACCAGAGGTTGGGAAAGTCAGAGGAAGGGGATGATGAAAAGAGGCTGGTTAAAAGGTACAAAAATACAGCTACATAGAAGGAATAAGTTCTCGTGTTCATAGTACAATAGGGTAACTATAGTTAACAATAATTTATTGTCTATTTTGAAAAGGTTAGAAGAGAAAATTTGGAATGTTCCCAACACAAAGAAATGATAAATGGTTGAGGCAACGGATTTCCCAATGATCCTGATTTGATCATTACACATTGTATGCTTGTATCAAAATATCACACATACCCCATAAATATGTACAAATATTATGTTTCAATTAAAAAGTCGCTTACCTGTTTCTAAGAGTTGAATCAGGCTTAAATTGAGGATTAGCTGTTCTGTCTGATTTATTGAGCAGCCACGGTTTGGGGACAGAAGTTTCTTAAAAGATCCCTGACTTCAGAGACTCTAGGAAAGAAAGGAAACTGAAACTCAAAGCAGCAAATGCTCAGCTGGCAGCATGCCAACTGCCACTAAGTTTCTTTTTCCTCACTAGGAAGAGAGAGAAACAAAGAAAAAACAAATCCTGCTGAGCACATAAAAACAATAACTGGTCCCCTTGTAGCCCACATGTAGGCATGCATGAAATGATCATTACCAAGAAAAAACTGCGGTAAAGCTAATAGTGAACATTTCATGTGCATTTTTCTACTTCCCTCATTTTTCCTACATTTATTAATTGGAATTTAGAGTTGTGCATGGCACTGTGCAACTGCGTACATTTTCCTAATTTCTCCTCAGAACAACTGCATACCGTAAACACTATGACTATCCCTATTTGTTAAAGTACAAAAAAATAATAATTCAGCTGAGAGAATCATGGAGCTGGATGGTATTCAAAGCCAAGTCTGTCTGCACTGGAACAAACAGATGAAGATTCAGCTTTTCCTGAATTCATAAGGCATTATGCTGTTCATTTTCTCATTTACTCCTTCACTCAGTCCACACTGGCATAGACCCTGGGGAAGGATAATGGTGGGTAAGATTTTAAAAATTAAAATTAAAATAAAAAACATGACCTCAAAGAGAGTGCTGTATACTCAGGAAGACAGTCAGGCATAGCCATCTGAATTACCGTGCTAAGTACTAAACAAGATTCTCTGAAAGCCAGGAGAACAGTAGCCTCATCCAGTCTTGGGGCACTTGTAAAAGGCTTGCTAGTAAATCAAAGTTTAAACTGAGACATGAAGTGGAAGCAAGGAAGGCAGGAGAACACGGTGTCATCAGGGCCATCCAAGTATTTCAGTCTGTCTGGAATGGAGTGAGAGCATTGGATTCATAAGCAATGGGGCTAGGGAGGTGACTAGGGCCGAAGAGGGCCTTGCAAGTTTTTAATTAAGTTGGATTTTATCATTAAGACAATGAGAAGTTATTAAGGCTCTAAAAGCAGAGGAATGGCATATCAAAATTGAATGTCTTCGAAGAAAAAAGTGTATATCAGTTTTATCTTGCTTTGTAACAAGTTATTACCATCCACAGGCTTTAAAACAATTCAAATATATTATTGCACAGCTTCCATGGATTAGGAGATTAGCATGACTCAGCTAGATACTCTGTTCACGGTCTGTCACTCAAGGTGTTAGCCAGCTATCTTGTCATATCAATCTCCAATAAAAGGAATCAAGGCTACTTGGAGAAATGTTTGACTACAGGTCTGGGATCACAAAACTACAAAATGAACGTAGAATATCTTCTCATGCCAGAAAGTAAGAAGGTGCTCAAAAACAAATGGGACATATCAGAAGGCAGAGAAATGACCAAAAGGGAAACAATTTGAGAGAAAAAAAAAAATACGAGTATTGGATTATCACCCATGGAATAAAATAAATATCTATACTGATATAAATAAACAAATAACTGAGTAAGTAAATAAATGAGTGAGAAATCACAACTCTAAATTCCAATTAATGCAGGAAAAATGAGGGAAGTAGAAAATCAGTATTAGGTAAATTCTATAGTAATAAATTTTTACAGGATGATCCAGCAATGTATGCTAAAATTAATGAGTATAAATTTAGAGAGAAATAGAATATTTATATAGCCTCAAAGACTCTCCCTTGGTATATTTATTAATTTCAAAAGAAAAAAAATAGTCACTTTAAAGTGGATAAATCCTGCAGATACCACCTTAACTAAGTGATCAAGGATAACATGGCCAGGATGGGCATATTGATGCCAGGCACCCCAGTTATCATTCACAGAGAAGAGTGCATCGCTTGTGTGGTATTATTGCATAACTTTCATCTAATCATGAGAAAACATCAGACAGACTCAAACTGAAGGACATATTATAAAATACCTTCCCAGAATTCTTGAAGTGTCAAGATCCTGAAAGACAAGGAAAGACTAAGGAACTGTCACAGACTGGAGGAGACTAAAGAGACAGCTAAATACATTGTGAGATCTTAAATGGATCTTGGGACAAAGGACACTAATAGAAAAACTAATGAAATTTGAATGAGGTCTGTGATTTAGTTAATAATATCATACCAATGTTAATTTCTTGGTGTTGATAATTTTACTCTGGTTATGAGAAATGTTAATTTTAAGGAAAGCTGAATCAAGGGTATATGAAAACTTTCTGTACTATATTTCAACTTTTCTGTAAGTGTGAAATTATTACCAAAAAAACCCCACAAAAATTAACGGACAACTTTCTTACAAAGAGAATCCCCAACCCCCATGACTTGTGAATTCTTTTAAATATTAGACAATGAAGAGGTCCTGGCAGGCTGATAGCCAGACCATGGGCGTGACTGTGGCTCACAAAATGCCAGAAAAGTGCTTATGGCGCTTCACTGGTAACAACTGCTGGAAATTCACACTCTGGGCTACTGGGGAAAGCTGGTGGCAGGGAAATGTCTCACTCGAGTCACACTGCTACAAAACCACCTTAGGGGGATACTGAGGAAAGCTGAAAGCTGCTAGGTGCTGCTGGCCACCATGGACTCACTGCAGGAGCTTGGCACTGGAATAGCTGTGCCTGCTGCAGAAGCTGGGCCCTGAGAAGTAACACGTGCTTCAAAATCTGCAGAACCCGAGAGCAAAACTTTCTCTTGCAATGTCTCTTCAGCGCCCTCTACTGACAAAAGTTAAGTTTATGCCGGCTGACAAAAGGAAAACATTTAAAGAGACTGTTTACGTTTCCAGAGACTGGGCAATGCATGAGTTTGGAGCTGAGGGAATAAATTGATAACTGGAACAAAAGAAAATGAAACTAGAAGACATAATATTATAAAAGTATTATGAAATCATCATAAACATGTGCAATGGTCTGGATGTTTGCATTGGCCCTCCAAATTCATTTTTTTTAAAAACATCAGGGTTACTGATGCAGGTTTGTTGCATAGGTATATTACGTAATGCTGAAGTTTGGGCTTCTAGTGAAAGCATTACTCAAATAGCGAACATGGTATCCAATAGGTAGTTTTCGAATTCTTGACCCCCTTCCACCCACCTCTCTTTTGGAGTCCTCAATATCTACTATTTCCGTATTTATATCCATGTGTACCCATTGTTTAGCTCCCATATAAGTGATATAAGTGAGAATATCTGATATTTGATTTTTTGATTCAGAGTTATTTCACATAGAAAAATGGCTTCCAGCTCCACCCATGTTGCTGCAAAGGACATGAATTTTTTTTCTTTTTGTGGCTGCATAGTATCCCATCATATGGAATATGTACTACATTTTCTTTATCCAGTCTACTATTGATGAACACTTAGATTGATTCCATGACTTTGCGACTGTAAATGATGCTGCGATAAACATAAAAGTGTAGGTGTCTTTTTGGTCAAATGATTTCCTTTCCTTTGAGTAGATACGGATAGTGGGATTGCTGGGTCAAAGAGTAGTTCTATTTTTAGTTCTTTGAGAAATCTCCATACTGTTTTCCATAGGAGTTGTACTAATTTACATTCGCACCAGAAGTGTATGACATTCTCTTTTCTGCAAGTCCTCACCAACATCTGTTATTTCTTGACTTTTTAATAATAGCCATTCTGACTGGTATGAGATGATATCTCATTGTAGTTTTGATTTGCATTTCCCTGACAATTAGTGATGTTGAACATTTTTTCATATGTTTGTTGGCCTCTTTTATGTCTTCTTTCTGTTCATGTCCTTTGCCCACTTTTTAAAGGGGTTATTTTTCTGTTGATTTGTTTGTATTCCTTATAGATTCTGGATATCAGTTCTTTGTCAAATGCATAGTTTGCAAATATTTTCTCTCATTTTGTAGGTTGTTAACTCAGTTGTTTCTTTTTCTGTGCAAAAGCTCTTTAGTTTAATAGAGTCCCATTTCTCTATTTTTCTTTTTGTTGCATTTGCTTTTGAGGTGTTAGTCATAAATTATTTGGTTAGTCCAATGTCCAGAAGAATTTTTTCCTACATTTTCTTCTATGATTTTTATACTCTCAGACTTTACACTTAATGTTTTAATCCATCTTTAGTTAATTTTTGTGTATGGTGATATATTGGGTCCAGTTTCACTCTTCTACATGGCAAGTCAGTTTCCCCAGCACCATTTACTGAATAGGGTATCCCTTCCTCATTGTTTATTTTTGTCAGCTTTGTAAAATATCAGTTTGTTGTAGGTATAGGGCTTTATTTCTGAGTTCTCTATTCTGTTCCATTGAACTATGTATCTATTTTTATACCAGTACCATGCTGTTTTGGTTACTACAGCCACATAGTATAAAGTCAGGTAATGTGATGCATCTGGCTTTATTCTTTTTTGCTTAGGACCATTTTGACTGTTTGGGCTCATTTTTGGTTCCATATGAATTTTAGAATTGTTTTTTCTAATTGTGTGAAAAATGACTACAGTAATTGAATCTGTAAACTGCTTTGGAAAGTATGGTCATTTCAATGATATTTATTTTTCCTATTCATGAGTATTAGATGTTTTTCCATTTGTTTGTGTCATCTACGACTTCTTTCCTCAGTGTTTCATAATTTCTGTTGTAGAGATCTTTCACTTCCTCAGTTAAATGTATTCCTAGGTAATTTTTTGTGTGCACACAGAAAAAGCATTTGATGAAATACAACCTCTCATTGTGATTTTTTTTAGAAAACCCTCAACAAACTAGACCTCAAAGGAACATACCTCAAAATAATAAGAGCCATCTCTGACTAACCCACAGCCAACACCATACAGAATGGACAAAGTTTGGAAGCATTCCCCCTAAGAACTGGAAAAAGACAAGGATGCCTACTCTCACCAATCCCATTAAACACAGTACTGGAAGACCTAGCCAGAGCAATCAGGCAGGAGAAAGAAATAAAAGGCATCCAAATTGGAAAAGAGGAAGTCAAATTATCTCTGTTTGCTAACAACATAAACTTATACCTAGAAAACCCTAAAAATTCCTCCAAAAAACTCCTAGACCTGATAAACGGATTCAGTAAAGTCTCAGGAAATAAATTTAATGCACAAAAATCAGCTGCATTTCTATACACCAACAATGCCCTAAATTCATATGTTAAAACCTAATCACCAATGTGATGGTATGAGGACATGGGCCCTCTGGGTGGTGATTTGGTCATGGGGGCAGGGCTATTACAAATGGACTTAGTGCTTTTATAGAAAAGGCCTCAGAGAGCTGCCTTCCTCTTACGCTATGTGAGGACACAACAATACAGCACTATCTATAAACCAAAAAGCAGCCCTCATCAGACACTGAACTTATTGGCTCCTCGATCTTGGACTTCTCAGCCTGCAGAATTGTGAGAAATAAGTTTGTTTTGTTTAAAAGCTAGCTAGTTTATGATATTCTATTGTAGCAGCCTGAAGAGATTAAGACAATAAGATGGTATGTTATTAATGCAAAGAGAGACAAATTGACCAATTGAACAGAATAGAGCCCAGACACAGACTCACACATAGACTATCACCTGGTTAATGACAAACAAGACATGGGAATACAATGGAGAAAATGGAGAAACCATTCAATAAATGGTTCTAGGTCAGTTGATAGGCACAGAAGGCAAAATAATTTTGACCCATACCTCATACCATACCTAAAAACAAATTCCAAATGGATTGCAAACTTGTATGTGAAAGGTAAAACAATCATACTTTTAGAAGAAAAAAGTATAAGAATATTTCCAGGCCTTGGAGTAGGCAAAGCATTCTTAGAGGCAAAAAGGCCCTAACCCCTTAAAATGATAAAATTAAAATTTGAAAAGTAAGAACTTCTTATCAAACACACACCACTTAAAATAAAATACATCCTGCAAAGTTAAAGAAGATATTTCCCATTCCTATATTCAACAGAGAACTCATATTCAGACTACTTAAAGTACAACTGCAAATCAGCATAGACAAATAATAGAAAAATTAGGTACTTCAGAAATGGTCAATATACATATTGCACATATACATACATACAAAGGTATTCAACTTCATCAGTAATCAAGAAAAGGGCAATGAAAACTACAATGAGATACCACTACTCACCTACAATATTGATTAAACTCACACAGGCCAACCAAGTTTTAGCTAGAATGTGGCACAGTGCAAATTCTGGCTGTAGAAATATAAGTTGGTACAATTACTTTACAAACTGGAAAGCAATATCAACAAAAGTTGAACATCTGTGTACCTTATGACCCAGCAATTCTACTCCCATTTATGCATAATCATATGCAAATTTTTTACAAGATATGTACAAAAATGTTCATAGCAGCCTCATTTTTATAGTGAAAATTACTCAGATGCACAATGGAACTAATAAATATGGTATATTCACAACTGGAATACTTGTAGAGCAGTGAGAATAAATGAACCATATATACACACAATCTGTATAGATGAATCCCACAAACATAATGTTAAGTGAAAGAAACCAGATGAAAAAAAGAATACGTAGCATATGACCCCATTTATCAAAGTTCAAGCATAGTCAAAACCTATTTATGGTGTTAAAAATTAGAATAGTGGCTACTTTTGCAGGGATAGTGACTAGAAATGTAAACAAGGAGAACATCTTGAATGCTAATGATATTCCTATTCTTTATCTGTGTGGTGATTGCACTGGTGTTTCAATTTGTGATAATTCATGGAGCTGTAGGTTTATGATTTGTATTGCTTTCTGTATGTGTGTTATATTTTAATAAATTGGTTTTTTCTTTTTTATTATACTTTAAGCTCTAGGGTATATGAGCACAATGTGTAGATTACATAGGTATACATGTGCCATGTTGATTTGCTGCACCCATCAACTCGTCATTTACATTAGGTATTTCTCCTAATGCCATCCCTCCTCCAGCCCCCACCCCCCAACAGGCCCCAGTGTGTGATAGTCCCCGCTCTGTGTCCATGTGTTCTCGTTGTTCAACTCCCACCTATGAGTGGGAACACACAGTGTTTGGTTTTATGTCCTTGTGATAGTTTGCTTAGAATGATGGTTTCCAGCTTATCCATGTCCCTGCAAAAGGACATGAACTCATTCTTTTTTATAGCTGCATAGTATTCCACGGTGTATATGTGCCACATTTTCTTAATCCAGTCTGTCATTGGTGGACATTTGGGTTGGTTCCAAGTCTTTGCTATTGTGAATAGTGCCACAATAAACATACATGTGCATGTGTCTTTATAGTACCATGATTTATAATCCTTTGGCTGTATACCCAGTAATGGGATTGCTGGGTCAAATGGTATTTCTAGTTTGAGGAGTCACTACACTGTCTTCCACAATGGTTGAACTAATATACACTCCCACCAACATTGTAAAAGAGTTCCTGTTTCTCCACATCCTCTCCAACATCTGTTGGTTCCTGACTTTTTAATGATCGCCATTCTAACAGGTGTGAGATGGTATCTCATTGTGGTTTTGATTTGCATTTCTCTAATGACCATTGATGATGAGCACTTTTACATATGTATGTTGGTCACATGAATGTCTTCTTTTGAGAAGTGTCTGTTCATCCTTTGTCCACTTTTTGATGAGATTGTTTGTTTATTTTCTTGTAAATCTGTTTAAGTTCTTTGTAGACTCTGGAATATTAGCCCTTTGTAAGAGGGTCGATTACAAAGATTGTCTCCCATTCTGTAGGTTGCCTGTTCACTCTGATGATAGTTTCTTTTGCTGTGCAGAAGTTCTTTAGTTTAATTAGATCCCATATGTCTATTTTGGCTTTTGTTGCCATTGCTTTGCTGTTTTAGTCATGAAGTCTTTGCCCATGCCTATGTCCTGTATGGTATTGCCTTGGTTTTCTTCTAGGGTTTTTATGGTGTAAGGTCTCACATTTAAGTCTTTAATCCATCTTGAATTAATTTTTGTATAAGGTGTAAGGAAGGGTTCCAGTTTCCCCTTTCTACATATGGCTAGCCAATTTTCCTAGCACCATTTATTAAATAGGGAATCCTTTCCCCATTGCTTGCTTTTGTCAGGTTTGTCAAAGATCAGATGGGTGTAGATGTGTGGTGTTATTTCTGAGGACTCTGTTCTATTTCGTTGGCCTATATATCTGTTTTTGGTAGCAGTACCATGCGATTTTGGTTATTGTAGCCCTGTAGTATAGTTTGAATTCAGGTAGCCCGATACTGCCAGCTTTGTTCTTTTTGCTTAGGATTGTCTTGGCTATGCAGGATATTTTTTGGCTCCATATGAATTTTAAAGTAGTTTTTTTTTCCAATTTTGTGAAGAAAGTCCATGGTAGCTTGATGGGGATAGCATTGAATCTATAAATTACCTTGAGCAGTATGACTATTTTCACAATATTGATTCTTCTTATCCATGAGCATGGAATGTTCTTACATTTGTTTTTGTCCTCTTTTGTTTTGCTGAGCAGTGGTTTGTAGTACTCCTTGAAGAGATCCTTCACATCCCCTGTAAGATGGATTTCTAGGTATTTTATTCTCTTTGTAGTAATTGTGAATGGGAGTTCACTCATGATTTGGCTCTCTGTTTGTCTATTATTGGCATATAGGAATGCTTGTGATTTTTGCATATTGATTTTGTATTTTGAGGCTTTGCTGAAGTTGATTATCAGCTGAAGGAGATTTTGGGCTGAGACAATGGGGTTTTCTAAATGTACAATCATGTCATCTGCAGAGACAATTTGTCTTCTGCTTTTCCTAATTGAATACCCTTTATTTCTTTCTCTTCCTGATTACCCTAGTCAGGACTTCCAACACTATGTTGAGTAGGAGTGGTGAGAGAAGGGATCCTTGTCTTGTGCCAGTTTTCAAAGGGAATCCTTCCAGCTTTTGCCCATTCAGTATGATATTGGCTGTGGGTTTGTCATAAATAGCTCTTATTATTTTGAGATACGTTCTATCAATACTTAGTTTATTGAGAGTTTTTAGCATGAAGGGCTGCTGAATTTTGTTGAAGGCCTTTTCTGCATCTATTGAGATAATCATGTGGTTTTTGTCATTGGTTCTGTTTATGTGATGGATTACGTTTATTGATTTGCATATGCTGAACCCGGATTGCATCCCAGGGATGAAGTTGACTTGATCATGGTGAATAAGCTTTTTGACATGCTGCTGGATTCGATTTGCCAGTACCTTATTGAGGATTTCTGCATCAATGTTCATCAGGGATACTGGCCTAAAATTCTCTTTTTTTTGTTGCGTCTTTACCAGGCTTTGGTATCAGGATGATGCTAGCCTCATAAAATGAGTTAGGGATGATTCCCTCTTTTTCTATTGATTGGAATAGTTTCAGAAGGAATGGTACCAGTTCCTCTTTGTACCTGTGGTAGAATTTGGCTGTGATTCCATCTGGTCCTGGACTTTTTTCGGTTGGTAGGCTATTAATTATTGCCTCAATTTCAGAACCTGTTATCAGTCTATTCAGAGATTCAGTTTCTTCCTGGTTTAGTCTTGGGAGGGTGTATGTGTCCAGGAATTTATCCATTTCTTCTAGATTTTCTAGTTTATTTGTGTGGAAGTGTTTATAGTATTTTCTGATGGTAGTGTGTATTTCTATGGGATTGGTGGTGATATCCCCTTTATCATTTTTTATTGCATCTATTTGATTCTTCTCTCTTCTTTATTCGTCTTGCTAGCAGTCAATCAATTTTGTTGATCTTTTTGAAAAACCAGCTCCTGGATTCATTGATTTTTTGAAGGGTTTTTTGTGTCTCTATCTCCTTCAGTTCTGCTCTGATCTTAGTTATTTCTTGCCTTCTGTTAGCTTTTGAATTTGTTTGCTTTTGCTTCTCCAGGTCTTTTCATTGTGATGTGAGGGTATCGATTTTAGATCTTTCCTGCTTTCTCTTGTGGGCATTTAGTGCTATAAATTTCCCTCTACACACTGCTTTAAATGTGTCCCAGAGATTCCAGTACGTTGTATCTTTGTTCTCATTGGTTTAAAAGAACATCTTAATTTCTGCCTTCATTTTGTTATTTACCCAGTAGTCATTCAGGAGCACGTTGTACAGTTTCCATGTAGTTGTGTGATTTTGAGTGAGCTTATTAATCCTGAGTTCTAATTTGATTGCACTGTGGTCTGAGAGACACTTTATTGTGATTTCTGTTCTTTTATATTTGCTGAGGAGTGTTTTACTACCAATTATTTGGTCAATTTTAGAGTAAGTGAAATGTGGTGCTGAGAAGAATGTATATTCTGTTGATTTGGGGTGCAGAGTTCTGCAGATGTCTATTAGGTATGCTTGGTCCAGAGCTGAGTTCAAGTCCTGGATATCTTTGTTAACCTCTGTCTTATTGATCTGTCTAATATTGACAATGGGGTGTTAAAGTCTCCCATTATTATTGTGTGGAAGTGTAAGTCTCTTTGTCGATCTCTAAGGATTTTCTTTATGAATCTGGGTACTCTAGTATTGGGTGTATATATATTTAGGATAGTTAGCTCTTCTTGGTGAATTTTTTTTTTTTTTTTTTTTTTTACCATTTACCATTTTGTAGTGGCCTTTACCATTATGTAGTGGCCTTGTTTGTCTCTTTTGATCTTTGTTGGTTTAAAGTCTGTTTTATCAAAGACTAGGATTGCAACCCCTGCTTTTTATTTTGTTTTCCATTTGCTTGGTAGATCTTCCTCCACCCCTTTATTTTGAGCCTATGTGTGTCTTTGCACATAAGATGGGTCTCCTGAATACAGTACACCGAGGGGTCTTGCCTCTTTATCCAATTTGCCAGCCTGTGTCTTTTAATTGGGGCATTTAGCCCATTTACACTTAAGGTTAATATTGTTATATGTGAATATGATCCTGCCATTATGATGTTAGTGGGTTATTTTACTCGGTAATTGATGCAGTTTCTTCATAGCATCAATGGTCTTTACCATTTGACATGTTTTTGCAGTGGCTGGTACCAGTTGTTCCTTTCCATGTTTAGTGCTTCCTTCAGGAGCTCTTGTAAGGCAAGCTTCATGGTGACAAAATCTCTCAGCATTTGCCTGTCTGTAAAGGATTTTATTTCTCCTTCACTTAAGAAGCTTAGTTTGGCTGGATATGAAATTCTTGTTGAAAATTATTTTCTTTAAATAATAAATAATATTGGCCCCTACTCTCTTCTGTCTTGTAGAGTTTCTGCGAAGAGATCTGCTGTTAGTCTGATGGGCTTGCCTATGTGGGTAACCTGACCTTTCTCTCTGGTAGCTCTTAACTTTTTTTTCCTTCATTTCAACCTTGGGGAATCTGGTGATTATGTGTCTTGGGGTTGCTCTTATTGAGGCGTATCTTTGTGGTGTTCTCTGTATTTCCTGAATTTGAATGTTGGCCCACCTTGCTAGGTTAGGGAAGTTCTCCTGGATGATATCCTGAAGAGTGTTTTCTAACTTGGTTCTATTATCCCGGTCACTTTCCAGTACACCAATCAAATGTATATTTGGTCTTTTCACATAGTCCCATATTTCCTGGAGGCTTTGTTCATTTCTTTTCACTCTTTTTTCTCTAATCTTGTCTTCTCGCTTTATTTCATTAATTTGATCTTCAATCACTGATATCCTTTCCTCCATATGATTGAATCAGCTATTGAAGTTTGTGCATGCATCATGAAGTTCTTGTACCATGGTTTTCAGCTCCATCAGGTTATTTAAGGTCTTCTCTACACTGTTTATTCTGGTTAACCATTCATCTAACCTTTTTTCAAGGTTTTTAGCTTCCTTGCAATGGGTTAGAACATGCTCCCTTAGCTCGGAGAAGTTTGTTATTAACGACCTTCTGAAGCCTACTTCTGTCAACTTGTCAAACTCATTCTCTGCCCAGTTTTGTTCCCTTGCTGGAGAGGAGCTGCAATCCTTTGAAAGAGAAGAAGTGCTCTGTTTTCTGGAATTTTCTGCTTTTCTGCTCTGCTTTCTCCCCATCTTTGTAGTTTTATCTATCTTTGGTCTTTGATGTTGGTGACCTACAGATGGGGTTTTGGTGTGGATGTCCTTTTTGTTGATGTTGATGCTATTCCTTTCTGTTTGTTAGTGTTCCTTCTAACAGGCCCCTCAGCTGCAGGTCCGTTGGAGTTTGCTGGAGGTCTACTCTAGACCCTGTTTGCCTGGGTATCACCAGCAAAGGCTGCAGAACAGCAAATATTGCTGCCTGATCCTTCCTTTGGAAGCTTCATCCCAGAGGGGCACCCTCCTGTTTGAGGTGTCTGTCACCCCTACTGAAAGGTGTTTCCCAGTCAGGCTACACATGCGTCTGAGACCCGCTTGAGGAGGCAGTCTGTCTGTTCTTGGAGCTCAGATGCCATGCTGAGAGAACCACTTCTCTCTTCAGAGCTGTCAGACAGGGATGTTTAAGTCTGCTGAAGTTGTCTGCTGCCCTTTGTTCTACTATGCCCTGCCCCCAGAGTTGGAATCTATAGAGGCAGTAGGCCTTACTGAGCTGCAGTGGGCTCTGTCCAGTTCGTCTTCTTGGCCTCTTTGTTTACACTGTGAGCTATGTCAGCAATGGCAGATGCCCTTCCCCGTGTCAAGCTGCAGTGTAGCAGGTCAATTTCAGACTGCTGCGCTAGCAGTGAGCAAGGCTCCATGGGCGTGGGACCCGCTGAACCTGGCATGGGAGGGTATCTCCTGGTCTGCTAGTTGCTGAAACTGTGGGAAAAGTGCAGTATTTGGTCAGAGTGTCCCATTTCTCCAGGTACAGTCTGTCATGGCTTCCCTCGGCTGGGAAAGGGAAATTCCCCAACACCTTGCACTTCCCCAGTGAGGCAATGTCCCCCAACATCTCAGCTCGCCCTCTGTGGGCTGCACCCACTGTTCAGCCAGCCCATTGAGATGAACCAGGTACCTCAGTTGGAAATGCAGAAATCACCAGTCTTCTGTGTTGATCTCACTGGTAGCTGCAGACCAGAGCTGTTCCTATTTGGCCATCTTGGAAGTGACCAATAAATTGTTTTTAAAAAGAGAAGAGAGAAAAGCAAACAAAAAAAAACAAATATGATCAAATCAGATTAGCGAATATGGTATAATTAACTCACAGTTCAAGTGTACTGGGTCTGAGATTTTTAAAACTCTAAAGTCATTTGAAAAAAATGTTCTCTGGCCACAAGGGGGTTCTCTTGCTACATTCCTTTATTTACAATGACTATTCTAGATTCTCTTGTTGGTGTTCTGATGCATTTTACTAATTTATCTTTAAAAGGCTCAGCAAGGCACACTTTTCTGAAAATCTTTGTCTATAAATTTATAGAATATAGTATAAAGCATGAAGCTTCATTACAATTATCCTGAAAATGGTCATCCAATGAGTACTGGAATGTTTCTCCAAAAACTCTATCTGATTGCTAGAAAGTACATTCTAACTTAATATTTAAATCTACCTTTTGTAATTTCTAGCCTTTGTTATTGCTCTCTCAGGACCAAATTCCTTTGTTTTGTACAGAGTATACACTCCTATTAAGTCAACTGAGGTATTTTTATCAGCTATATTATATCACAGACTTTGCTTAAACTGGCAGTTGGTTAATACCCACAGATGATTTTTTTCTGGATGTTACATTTAAACTATCTGTACAGTCTGCATTGCAGGTCTTTGTTCATCCCTCTTAACTTTCTGTTAAATTTAGACAATCATTTTAATCAATCACAATATTTTTATCTGACTGTTATTAAACTAGATTCCACAAATCTTTTGTTATACACAAATGTACTGAATGCCTCATACCTCATAAAGTAAACATATAGTAGAAACTCAGTGATATTCATTTCATTTGGTAAAAGAATATATTCAAGAACAAAGAAATTTGAATCCAAATAATTGTAAAATTAATGTTTTGGAGGGAAAGCCAGGAAATCATGCAGGTTGTTTATGTATGGGACTGGCAAAAAGAAAGAAACAAAGAACAACTCCTAACTATTTGGCTTAAGCAACTATTTGTATGGAGATGTCATTTTCTGAACCAAAGAGAAACTCAGAAAAGATCAGATTTGGCACAGGAACCCAAAAGTTCCATTTCGGACATACAAAGTTAGATGTTGAACCACCATGTGACATTTTTCAGCTGGCTGTTGGACATGGGAGAGTTCAAGAGCTCCTTAAGAGTGCCTTTCACTGCATGATTTGTTCACCCCATTTATCTTCTCTTTCCCTCTCTCTACCCTTGAGCTGCTGTTTGAAAACTTCAGCAGTTAGATAATGTGCAGTGTGTCCCTCCTCTACCCCCACAACCTAACATACTCCGAAATAACGATTGCTTAAAAAATAGAGTACAGTTTAACCAGTTTAACTTCTGCCTTGTAGACAGAATATTTGTCTGTTTTCTCTCCCCAGAGAGTAGTAAGTTGTAAGGGATAAGAAACTATTTTTTGTCCGTTTTTAGATTACCTGACCCAATGCTAATATTTATGTAAAACAGATTACCTGAAAAGAGATTATGTTTTAATTGTTTTACTTATTTATCTGTTTTTAAGATAGGGTCTCACTCTGTTGCCCAGGCTGAAGTGCAGTCACCTGATCTTGGCTCACTGCATCGTCTGCCTCCTGGGATTAACTGATTCTTCTACCTTAACCTCCTAAGTATCTGGGACTACAGGCATTCACTATCACACTCAGCTAAGATTTTTTATATTTTGTAGAGATGGGGTCTCACCATGTTGCCCAGGCTGTTCTTGAACTCCTGGATTAGAGTTATCTGTCAGCCTCCTTGGCCTCCCAAAGTGCTAGGATTACGGGCATGAGCCACTGCACCCAGCCTGTTATCAATTTTTTTTGTTTTGTTTTGTTTTGTTTTGTTTTGTTTTGACAGAGTCACCCAGGCTGGAGTGCAGTGGCAAGATCTCGGCTCACTGCAACCTCCGCCTCCCAGGTTCCAGCAATTCTCCTGCCTCAGCCTCCTGAGTCTCTGGGATTACAGGTGCCCACCACTACCACAACTGGCTAATTTTTGTAGTTTTTTAGTAAAGACGGGGTTTCACCATGTTGGCCAAGCTGGTCACGAACTCCTGATGTCTAGTGATCCACCTGCCTCAGCCTCCCAAAGTGCTGGGATTACAGCTGTGGGCCACCATGCCTGAAAACACTTTTGAAGCCAGCTCAAAAACCAAAACTTTGATTTTTTTTTTTTTTTTTTTTTTTTTTAATGAGGCAGATACTCATTGTTTGCCCAAATTAGATTTGTTTTCTCCACTAATCTGATAAAGCAAGTCAATCCTGGTAACAAACCAGTCTGGTAAAATAAATGAAGATTTCTCTAAACTGGAATGGGAGACCACTTAAATATCATTCTTACCAGATAACTTCACTCTCTGATTTAAAGAAAAATACATCTTAAAATCCACATTTTAGGCCATGCACGGTGGTTCACACCAGTAATCCCAACACTTTCAGGAGGCTGAGGTGGGAGATTCACTTAAACTCAGGAGTTTGAGACCAGCCTAGGAAACATAGCAAGAGCTCATCTCTACTAAAATAAAAATAAAAATAAAAATAAAAATAGCTAGGCATGGTGGCTCGTGACTGTAATCCCAGCTACTCAGGAGGCTGAGGCAGATGAATAGTTTGAGCCTGAGAGACTGAGGCTGCAGTGAGTTTTCATCGTACCCCTGCACTTCAGCCTAGGCAACAGAGCAAGACACTGTCTCAAAAATAAATAAATAAATAAAATCACATTTTAATTTTAGTCAGAATGTGAAACAATGAGAAGGAGAGAAGAGAGAGAGACAGAGAGAAAGAAAGAGACAAAAAGACAGAGACAGATTTCAGAAAAATATGTTGCCATGTTTACATTTAGGTTGGTATTTGTCCCTTCAGTCCTTGCAGGCTGCCATAACAAAATACCATAGACTGGGTGGCCTATAAACAACAGAAATTTATTTCATAGTTCTAGAGGCTGGGAAGTCTAGGATCAAGGTGCTGGCAGATTCAATGTTTGGTGAGAGTCCACTTCCTCATAGACAGATGTGTTCTCACTCTAACCTCACATGGTAGAAGGGGCAAGGGGTCTCTTTTGGGCCTTCTTTATAGGGGGATTGATCTCATTCATAAGGGCTCTGCTTCCATGGCCTAGTTAACTCCCAAAGGTCCCACCTCCTTATATCATTTTAGTGGTGAGAATTTCAACATATAAATTTGGGGAGGACATAAACCCTACTAAATAACAAACCTTAGAAGAATTATAAATAAAATTCTCTTTTCTTTCTTTAAAATGGTCAAGAAATCATTTAGTTCTTGAAATTAAAGAAAAGCATTCAGATTCTATCAGATCAGAAAACAATGTTCCCTATAAGTGGACAAAAATGGGAAGATATAGAATGATAAGACATATGTATAAAAATAAAAGTTTCTCCTATTACTTGAAGTCTGATTTTCAATTTAGTGATAAATAGTGTGTTTTAGGAAACACCAGGTATGCTGAAAATAATTCTTTAGGGTCAGTAGGACTCGCATTAGACTCTTTAGTTCCATACGGTGCCATTTACTTCTAATCAACAAATATAAATCCCATCTTGCATGTTCATTGCAGTAAATCATCGAAGTTCTAGCTTTTAAATCTCTTCAAAACCTTCTAAAAAATTAAATATAATATTAAGAGAATAATATTGATCAAGCGTGACTTCTTACTCTGTTCTTAGAAAATCACATTTTACAGCACCTCTCTGTTTTATTCATATAGTTCTCAATATCTGGCATTAGATCTCAATAAATCCAAGCTATATCCTTGAAAGTCAAGAAATAAAGAAGTAGCATATGATAATGAGTGGCAGGGATGAACAGAGAAAATTCAAAACTATCTTTTCATTATTATTCGTTTACAAAGTTTTTATGGACCATCTGTTAAGTGCTTTGTTACGACTGAGCTAAGCATTGAAGAGAGAGTGCTGAATATATATATATAGTCCCTGTCATCACAGAGCTTACATCTAATGCAAGACACACATCTTGAAAATACATTTATACAAATATTTTTAAATTATAGAATCTGATCAGTGTGATGATAGACATAAGTATTTAAATCTCTAGAGAGTTTTTCATTATGCAACAGGTTTTTTTTTAATGTTTGCATCCAGCCTTTGGATGCAAAATATGCATGCTCAGACACACTGGGATAAGATCACACACACTGACAAAGGAAAGGGAGGAACAATATCATTATAACCATTGGATTGTAGTAATTTCAGACCACATACTAGCCAATAGCACTGAAATATCAGTCAAAAATCTAGTTTTTGGTATCCTCAAAAATCTCTGGAACTTTAAAGATACATGCAGTAAAAACATCACATCCAAGTATCTTTTGTGGCCATTCTCTAAATTCTTTAAATCCTAATCACTAATATTATTTCTGACTTATCATACAATCCTATAGCTAGGATTGATGAAGTATAGTCTGACATAGAACTTATTCAGAAAAATTCAGTTTTACATATAGGTCATGTATACAACATTGTGTCAAAATGTTTATTCTTTTCCCGAAAAAATAGATCAATTTATGAAAGCTAAAGATCCTTTATAATTGCATTTTATTGGCACTGACGCTCTCCAGCTTCTTAATATTTTTATCATATAATATTCATTTGACTATACTTGATACCTCGCTTCAAATTTCAAAGTATCTAGAAACTAGTTTTTCATACTCCACTGTTCTTACTATTGTTTCTCAAAACAGAAAATTACTTTTTTTCTTTCTATTTAAAGTAATTAACCTTGGTGAAAGTAGCCCAATTCACTAACTCTTGGAATAGTTTCCATTTCATTATTTGTCTTAAATTTAGAGGTCTTTCTCACATGATTTCATAAATGTTTGATTCTACTTTACACCTTTTTTAAGTTAATCACTGGTAATTTAGTTTACCTTACGCAGCAGAATACAATTCCCAACTGACACTGCTAAAATGAAACATCTCCATAAAATAATAAGATCTAGCATTTATCTGACACCTAATGTCTCTGTGCTACCTTTGAAAAATTATACACCTCCATTATTTTAAAATGAATCATTGACATCAGTACTTTATCTTCTGCCTAACTAGTACTAGTAATGTCCCAAAGAGCATGTTCCTTGGACTTAAGAAACCCCATTCATTTCCATGGCTTAACTGAAGCCACATGAAGGCAATATGTTCAAAGCTGCTATGTTACACTTGTACAGACCTCCCAACTAAACTCCAGACTGTTGTGTTTAGCTGACAACTGGAAATATGAACTTTATCTCTAATGACATAAGGCACTTAAAACTCACCATTTTCCTCCCTAAACCTGATCTTCCTGTTCTCTAGCTTGAGTAATATAGGCTTCCACCTAGTTTACCTAAATCAATGTCATTGGAATTAAATTTTTTTCCTCCCTCTTCCTTGCACCCTAAATATAATTGTCACCAAGTCCTGGCAATCTGTCGCCTACGAATTAGCTCTCTGTTCTGTCCTTCCCTCTCTGCACTGACTGACATGGTCCCTGTTGTGATCACCGACGGACTCATCAGGGCTCAGGCCAGTGTCCCCAACTAGGCAAGGGTAACAGTCCCTCCAATACGTTCTACTCACTGCTGTGAGAGGCATGGCATCTTTCTAAAATGCAAATCTTACATGATTTTCCTCTCTAAAATAGTTTGGTGACTCTTCATAGTTTTCAGAATGTTATAAATTCAGTAAGGCCCAGGTTCTCCAAGAATCTTCAGACTAATCTTTGACTACATTCCACCCTAGGCTCCAATGATACGGTATTTCTAACACACCATGTTTTTACACATGCATCTTTGAATAGATTCTTCCCTACACCCAGACCAAGAATTCCCCTATTGTTTCAGTTCTGATCTTGTCCTGGACTAATTGTCAGACAACCACAAGAAGCAGTGCAGAATTCACCAATGGAAATAATGGTCATATATTTATTATATTACTTATCATTATTATTTATTAAAATATTGAGCAGTACAGGAGGTAAATAATGTTGTTCTCATTTTATATGTGAGAGAAAATGGTTCCAAAGAGTCTAAATGATACGTCTTAGCCAAAATAAATCAAAGAAAGATGTATTCATATTGTGTTAATCAATGATTTTTAGTTTTATAAAAGAACAAGGAAAAATTAATGTATACTTAAAACTGCCAGGTGTTATTGAATTAATAATACCTCATATAGGCTTCAAATTTCCATTGTGTTTTCTACTCTTATGAAAGTAATATTGGCCACTCTGTTGTCATGAGATTAATGATTAATGTGTAGTTTTAGTATGTAGCTTCTAAAATTAGGAGATATTGAAAGGAGTTTAGCAAATATTTGTTAAAAGGAAGGAAGGATCAGTATTTCTTATGGAGATGATATTGTGTTACAATTTACACATGGTGATTAGTGCAGGAAAATTAAGCACCTGTTTTGAGGAACACAGAGTGCAGGGATCAGGAGTCAACAGATGTTGTTTCTATTAATGTACAAAGAGCCTGCTCATTTCCTATGCCCTATTCCATTGCTATACTTTTGTACCTGATGACTTCTTTGGAAATATTAATAAGTTATTATTTGCCTTTCATAATTTATGGCCTTTGGAAAGCTGAGCTCAAATGAAGCTTGGGTGTCTCACTGAGGAGCTAAATTTTAACCCAGATACCCAGCTGAGATGGCTGAAGCATAATGCATTTTAGGAAAACTATAAGGCCAGATACATTTATGCCGATGGTTTGATACCTTACAAAAATAGGTGTACACTTGAGTGTTTACAATGAAACTCCAAGTTATTTCTACCTTAAAAGCTAGTGAACCACTTCCAGGAACCTTAACCGAGCTTTACAAATATTGGCATGCTTGTGTGTATAACATTCTTTGAAAGAAGAGGTTAAAGATAACTGATAGATAATCAGACAGATAGAATATAAAATTATTATTAAAGAAAGGAAATCGAGATGAAAACAACTAAATGATAGTTCAAACAATGTTTTGACAGTAAAACAGTAATAGAGTCTAGATTTTGAAGTCTAATTCAGCCTGTTCCATTATAAAAGACTAGTTAAATTCTATTTATACAATGTATGGTAAGATAGGAGAAATTGAGATAAAGAAAAATAATCAATTTTGCCCAGTTTGTAATATTGTTAGGATGGAATTGTGTGCAGTATGTTCTTAATTAAAAACAAAGTTAGACATGTGTTTGTATATTTGATTTCTTGTTACTTATTTTATTAATTTTCATCTTTTTATCCCAATTATGTTTGTCATGCTTTTCCATATCATTAGATTATTAAGTTTCCCTAAAACAGTCAGTTTTTAAATTTATCAATTTTCTTGTTTCATCTATTTTCTAGGTTTTTAATTTTTTATTTGCTCTATACTCTTTTTTTCCTCTATACTCTTTTGACATAAAAGTCATTCTTCATGTGTGATAGGAAACCAAACGATTAATTATCGTCAGGTTCCTGAGTGTGCAGCTTTTGTCATTATACTTTTCCTCTGAGCTTTTGAAATGAGATTACTTTTATCTTTCCTGCAGAATTTTTCCATTAGTCCATATACTTTCAAGACCTTTTGTTGTTGTTTGTTTTCAAATTTCAGTGGTTAAATGCTGAAATCAATCATTTTAAATTTTATCTGTTTGAACCATCTAAATATTTAAGTCCGTGAATGTGCTCTTGAGTAGCTCTTTGGATACGTTTCATGTTTTCATACAGCATGGCCTCATATTAGTTTTCTCTAAATAGTGTGAAATTGAGTTTGGATTTTATTTTATATCGAATAGTTATTTAGGTGAGTTTACTTAATAATTTATTTTTAAAATGTATATAAATTATTAATTTCTTAGTTGAAATAGCTGTCCTTTAGATATAATTTGTTTCATTAGTTGAATGCTTTATAATGTTCTACAAATATTGTTTCTCTCTAGTTGTCTGTATACTTCTAGCACATTTTTACAAAAAATATTTCAAGTGTATATATTCTACTAAAATAATTAATGACTAATATTGTCATTGTAAACCATACTTGTGATATGGTACTATCCTGCTTAATTATTTGCCTTGAATTATCCTTTCATTGAAATCTAATACTGCTCCCTTTGATTTTTTTCTACTTGCCTTATAATCTTTCATTGTTCCTTTATTTTAATCAGCTGTGTGACTATAGCTTGGTGCAAACATAATTGCGGTTTTTGCAGTTACTTTTAATGTCAAAAATAGCAATTACTTTTGCACCAACCCATAGTGATACAGTTGATCGTGTCAGTTTATTAGATGTGCCTTTTATAAGAAGCATACTGTGGAAACATCGTTTTTAAATCAATATGAGAATATCATTATTCATTAGGGAGGATTAACCCATTTGTGTTTATTTTTTTAACTGATGTAACTCTTCTTATTTAGAATTTCCTTTTGTTAAAAAATATTCCCAACTTTTTTGCATTTTATTACAGACTTAGCACTATCTAGTTGGTTATTTAGGAGAGATATATCCTGCTTTTAACTGCTGCTAATTACATTAAGATTAAAAAAAAACAAGATTATAATTTCTCTGATTATCAAAGGATGAATTTGCCTCACCTCACTCCTTATAAAATGAAAATTTATTTAGTTTTTGTTCTCTCTTCTACATTTGTAAATATAATCTAAGCAGTTCAATGTGTTATTAACATCAAATTATTATTTCCAATATTACATGTGTTTTCATTTAAGAACTACTTTTGAAATTTACTTGAGCCAAGAAATTTGGGACCAGCCCAGGCAATATGGTGAGATCCTCATTGCTACAAAAATAAAAAATAAAAATAGCCAGGTGTGGTGGCACACACCTGTTATCCCAGCTACTCAGGAGGCTGAAGTTTGAGGATCACTTGAGATCAAGATGTAGAGGCTGCAGCGAGCTGTGACTGCACCACTGCACTCTAAGCTGGATGACAGAGCAAGACCTTGTCTCAAAAAATAAAAATAAATAAAATTAAATAAGATAAAATAATTGCTTACATCTTAATTTTATTAAAATGTTTTCTATGCTTATCCCACTCCTTTAGTACCACAAATTCCTCATTCTTGGATTATAAACCCTTATTTATTTCTCTATTGATTTGTGCATGTCTTGAAGTATTGCTTTCCCAAGAAGCCTGTTTTGGGAGAATATTCTCTGTACCATGGTGTATCTGAGCACATCTTTTCCCTTCAAAATTCTGTAAATACTGGCCCAAGGTCTCCTAGCAATTTCACCTCAGAGGGAGAAAAAAAGCTTACTCCAGCATAAATGTGTACTCTTTTTAGGTAAATAAGCTGGTTTCCTTCTTATTCCTTTCTTTCTCTCTGTTTGGATGCTTAACATGTTTCCTTTATCATACAAGCTTATTTCTTTTTCACATACAATTAAAAAAATTCAGAGTATCTTTCTATGGGTTTTAAAATTAATTTTACTTAGAAAATAATGAGTTCTTTTAATGAGACCTTTTATTTTACTACATAGGGACTTTTTTTGTTATTTTATAAAGTGCTTCCTAAGGATTGCAATTAATTCTTCAGTTGGAGTCCTATTTTCTTTTTTCTATTCCTATTACTATCTATTTCATCATTTTAATGTCTTAATTCATTTTCCTTTTCACTCTAGGAGATTTTATCAAATCTGACCTCCATTATTTCTAATAAAATTGTCCCCAATATAAGTTTTGCTGTTTATTACCCCAATGTGGATTTTAAGTTTTCTATTCCATTTCCAATTTTTTTGTTGTTTATTTTATTCAGTTTCTTTTTATCTTAGCCTCTTCTTTCATTATACTTTATATTAATTCATCATTTCCAGAATGCCAGTGTTTTCTATATTTTTGGTGATACATCTAATTTCCAGAGGTAGACTCTGCTTCTGAGGTTTTGGAATGATAGTATTTTTTCATTCCCAAATTTTTTTAGATAGATACATGCAGTTTTGTTTTCTAACTGTTCTCCTTAAGCCTGGGTAGACTGGTGTTTGTCAACTGAAAGAAACTTGAATTGTCCTCAGCCTTCCTCACTGTTCCCCCACCTCCTGGTCAAATCTCCTCCCACAGATGAAGGGCTAATCTTTAGACAGAAATCTTAGCTCACTTTCAAATATAATATTTATATTTATTAAGAAATATTTACATATTTGTAAAGACATACTTGCATATCTTGCAATGAGGCACTTCTGCTCTGTCACCCAGGCTGGAGTGCAGTGGCCCAATCTCGGCTCACTGAAACCTCCACCTCTGGAGCTCAAGCAATTCTCCTGCCTCTGCCTCCTGAGTAGCTGGAATCACAGGCATACACCACCATGTCCAGCTAATTTTTGTATTTTTAGTAGAGTTAGGGTTTCACTATGTTAGCCAGGCTGATCTTGAACTCTTGACCTCAAGTGATCCGCCCGCCTCGGCCTCCCAAAGTACTGGGATTATAGATGTGAGCCACCACGCCTGGCCTGTGAAACACTTTTAGCAGTGATGCTTGTCCTTACTTTAATGCTGTTGCTATATTGTACCTTCATTGCCATTTGGGGTCCTGAATCTTGTGTAATAATCAAACCTGTCTGGCTATCATTAATGCAGAGTGACCAATAGATTTCTGTGAATATTTCCAAATTTTTTACATAAGTTCTGTGAAAGTTGGTTATAAAAATTGGGTCATTCTTTTCAGATCCAATTAAATCAGAGTAGAAGAGCAAGGGGGAAAAAATAGCACTCAGGGTGTGTAGCATCTGCTCCCAGAATCAAATTTTCCACAAGCCCAGCTGCTGAAATGGCCTACTCTAACCCTAAGATCAGTTTTACCTAGTAGCTGCCAAAACAACCTGCCATGACGCTTACTAGTTTTGCCTACCATCACAGCTTGCCAGGTCCCCAAAACTTCTCTAGTGCTAATGAGCTTTCTTTCAAAACAATATGTAACATTTCTCTTGCTAATAAGATTCCCAAGCTTCTCTTTGTTCTTCAGACATATCAAAGAACACCCATTCTACGTATGCCCTGAATTTCAATTCTTGCTTCCCAAAATAAAAAGTTAAATTTAGAGATTTGTCTCTATATTTTATTTTGACTCCCACAGTTTTAAAAGAACTAAATTTCCTTTGTAACTTTCATTATTAGGTTGTATTTGCCACCTGGCCCTATACAACAGAACTGCCATGGTGAACATGAGCAGGAGGCAGAGTGGGAAGAGGGGGTGCCTGTGAGGTAAGGGTAGTCTTATTATAAAATTACTTTCACGACATTCAAAGGAATGTAGAATTTTTCCTGTAGGCAAAATAGTACCACTGAATATTTTAAAATAAAAGACGATAAAATGTACGCTGACAGTACTGAAATACTCCCCCCTTCTTGGGGGACAAAAGTGAATACAATTTTTAAATTGCTTGGAAATACTTGAAAATTATGTTTATGTCATCAAATCCATCAGTCTTATCTCTTGCTAATTCTTCCCATTTTTTATTCTGCCCAGATGCAGGTATTCCATTATATTTTGTATTGTATTTTCTTCTGGTTCTTTTGGTCAGTTTTCTTACTTACATATAACCTTGTCCTATAATCTATTTTGATAAGTAAAAAACTAATTTTTATTTTTCATATGAAATTGTTCTCAATATATTTATTTAAATATCCATCATTTTCCTCACTGGCTTGATGCACTAAATCCAACAAATAGTATTTTTATGTATATATGATAAATTTCTGGAAATTTGATTATATTCCATTCTTCTACCTGGTTATTCCTGCACTGTATACAGAGCCTTTTTTTAACCTTGAGACTAACTTTATATAACATAAAGCTAACCATTTCAAGGATACAATTCAGTGGCATTTAATGCATCAGCAATGTGGTCCAACCATCACACCAACCTAGTTTTCATCACCCCAGAGGGAAACCCTGTATCCATTAGGCAATCACTCCTCACACCTCCCAGCCACTGGCAACTATTAATCTATGGACATGTCACATAAATCAGATTCAACAGTATGTGACTTTCTGTGTATGGCTTCATTCATTCAGTGTGTTCCTGAAGTTTGTCCATGTTGTAGTATGTATCTGTGCTTTATTTTGTTTTATGTCTGAATAATATTCCATTGTGTGGATATGCCACATTTGTTAATCCATTCATCAGTTAATGAACATTTGAGTTGCTTCGGCCTTATGGTGACTGTGAATAGTGCTGTTATAAGCATTTGTGTACATGTTTTTGTCTGCATACCTGTTTCAATTCCTTTCGTATATACCTAAAGGTGAAATTGCAGAATCCTATGCTAATTACATGTTTAACCTTTTGAGGAACTTCCAAACAGTTTCCCAAAGTAGATTCAGTTTTATATTGTTATTTTTACATTCTCACCAGCAATGTACAAAGGCTCTAATTTCTTCACATCCTCACTACCACTTGTTATTTTGTTTTATTATTATTATTTTACTATTATTATTATTTTCAACCTAGTTTGTGTGAAGTGGTATCTCACTGTGGTTCTGTTACCGGTGGAGAGTCTTGATTATCAGTTGTCCAGGTTCTTGGCATTTTAAACAAAGAATTGGACAAAACACACAAGCAAAGCAATGAAATAATGAATCAACAAAAGCACAAATTTATTGAAATGAAAGTACACTCCACAGAGTGGGAGTGGGCTTGAGCAAGCAGCTCAAAACCACTGGTTACAAAATTGGGGTTTAAATACCCATTAGAGATTTCCCATTGGTTACTTGGTTACACCCTATGTAAATGAAGTAGTGACCAGAGACCAGTCTAAGTGGCTGGAGTGAAGTTACAAAATTATACCCCTATGCAGATGAAGACTAGGCCTGTGACCAGTCTGACTGGTGGCAGGAGGGGGCCAATCGGAGGTACTTTCCATTTCTTCTGCATGGCAGAAGGGAGGGTGTTGCAAAGGGAGTAGACTCTCGTCCTTTTGTTACTTGGGAGTGGAAAGTTGGGTTTGCCTTTTGATTTAGTTCGAGGAAGTCAGTGTGAATTGGTCTTAGGTTCCCTGCCCCCAAGCTCTATTCTCCTGCCTCAGTGCCACAAGATTTTAATTGCGGTATTATTGTAATAAATTTACCATCTGCTGTGGCAAATGTCCCCTTCTGATTTTCTTTGAAAACATTGGCTATTTTTGTTTACCTGTCTTTCCAGGTTAACTTTAGAATAATTTTTGAGGTTCCCCAATATATACCAATGTAATTTTCGTTACTATTGTGCTAATTTTAACAATTAATTTAGGAACAATTTACATCTTTATAATTTTTAAATATTATTTTATGTTCCTCAATAAAGTTTTTTTTTTTTTTTTTATACTTTAAGTTCTAGGGTACATGTGCATAGTGTGCAGGTTTGTTACATATGTATACTTGTGCCATGTTGGTGTGCTGCACCCATCAACTTGTCAGCACCCATCAATTCATCATTTATATCAGGTATAACTCCCCAATGCAATCCCTCCACCCTCCCCCCTCCCCATGATAGGCCCCAGTGTGTGATGTTCCCCTTCCCGAGTCCAAGTGATCTCATTGTTCAGTTCCCACCTATGAGTGAGAACATGCGGTGTTTGGTTTTCTGCTCTTGTGATAGTTTGCTAAGAATGATGGTTTCCAGCTGCATCCATGTCCCTACAAAGGACGCAAACTCATCCTTTTTTATGGCTGCGTAGTATTCCATGGTGTATATGTGCCACATTTTCTTAATCCAGTCTGTCACTGATGGACATTTGGGTTGATTCCAAGTCTTTGCTATTGTGAATAGTGCCACAATAAACATA